>NC_090651.1:203658923-203958923 GCF_040937935.1 Hyperolius riggenbachi | reverse complement strand
TGTGCATTCCCATCACTCTTAAAGTGCTCTTAACATATGATTTAACAGATATTTGGAGATGGCGATATCATGATCGAGTAGATTATTCATGTTTTTCAGATCAATTTAAATCGATGTCTATAATTGATTTGTGTTTGGGAACAAAAGACATATTACCTCTAGTTGAGGATATAAAGTACTGTATTTTTCGGACTATAAGACGCTCCGGACTATAAGACGCACCCAGGTTTAGAGGACAAAATCAAGGGGAAAAAAAAAATACTAAACCTAGGTGCAACCATGGTCCAGGAGTGTTTTTTAGACCTTTACCCCAAAGACGTCACTGTCTAAATTACACTTTCTAAATTACACTATACTACACAAACCCCTGCTTTCCCCACCTCCCCCAGCTATACTAACTAACCACTACAATGACATTTCAGATCTCACCAGCCTGGGTGACAGCTTCTTCGAAAGTAGTCAGGTCACTTGTGGGTGTCCAGGCTGTAAATGAAACTGATGACGTCCACGGTGAGGTGGGGAGGCAGCAGCACAGCAACAGTGCGATCCCAGGTTTTTTTACTAAGTGGCTAACAGCAGACACTTCCTGGCTGTGATCCTGCCCCTTCCCAGCCCTGTATCAATGCAATGCGCTGTGTTACCAAGCGGCATAGCAGCAGCCGCTGTCATGACTTTATATACCGGTACTCTTGGGATGCATCCTGTCCCTTCCTCAGCCCCTTATCAGCGCGATCGTCATTGTCCTTAAACAGCATAGCAGCAGCTGCTGTACTGCCCGGGGATGCTGCGCCTGGCTGTGATTCCCGTGTCTGCACGATCCCGGCAGAAGTGAACTTCTTCATACTGTGCCCTGTTTACTGGCGCCCTCTCGTCAGCTCACAGACTGTCCCCGCAGATGTTCAGCGTCACCCCGCTGTCTGTCCTGGATGCAGCGGCTCTTTAAAACAGCGCGGGTGTTCTTCTGTACTGTGTAGCTTGATGACCGGGAGCAGCGGCTTTGATCTCTATACACACGACACACGCGGCGCTCTCTTAATGAGGTCATCAAGCTACCGTACGGAAAGAGCGCATGAGTGTATAGAGATCAAAGCCGCTGCTCCTGGTCATCAAGATACACAGTACAGAAGAACACCTGCGCTGTTTAAAAGAGCCGCTGCATCCAGGACAGACAGCGGGGTGACGCTGAACATCTGCGGGGACAGACTGAGCGGACGCTGATCTTCTGCGGGCCAGGGACATAGTAAGAGGTGACGCTGATCCTTCTGCGGGGACAGACAGCAGGGTGACGCTGATCATCTGCGGGGACCGACCATGGGGTGATGCTGATCTGTGCGGGCTGCAGCATAACTCTGAGGATCATAAGGACTGTGCCGATGTATTCATTACAACATAGCCGCTGCGGGAGTAGCGCTAATCATCTGCAGGCTGCACCATATTGTCAAGAGGCAGGGAGAGCCGAACTTACCAAGGGGACATTGTGGCCAGTAGTAAGGATCGGGGGCATAATTATTCAAGGCAGGAGGGAAGGAGGGGAGCCCCGGAACCACTAGACTGCCAGTGATTTAGGAGAGCCATTGGTCACATTCGAACTATAAGACGCACCAACATTTCCCCCCTCTTTTTGGGAGGAAAAAAGTGCGTCTTATAGTCCGATAAATATGGTATCTACCACACGGGATAGCTGACCACTCTCCATTGTTTTGTGAGATACGTTTCCTGGGCTCTGTAGGCAATCAAATATGGAGAACGGGTCCGTGGTGGCTGGAGGATCAGACGGTACATTTTGCATGTAATGAGGGTATGAAACACTTTTGGGATGAAAACTTGGGATCTCAGGATTTGGGTATATGCTGGGATGCAGGCAAGGCAGTATTGCGAGGTGTGTTTCGGGCCTCTATGGCTATTATTAGACAAAATGACAAGGCCTCACTTGATTTATCTGAATCTAAGGCCATTGAAAGTAAAATACTGTTAATGCTGAATCCAACTCAAGAGTCCTATGGGGAGTGGGCTAAGGCTAGGCGTGCTCATGAGCTAAGACTCTTACAGCGTACTAAGCGGAAAGCATTAATCTCCAAACACAAAGATTTTGAACTTGGTAATAAATGCAGTAAAGTCTTGGCCTACATGCTGCGGTCTAACGAAGCCTCTACTGCCATACCTAGAATATTATCCGGCTCTGGTAAAGAATGCACCACATCCACTGAAATAGCCCGGGCATTTTATGATTTTTATTCTAATTTATACACCAGTCAGTTAGGCCCTTGTCAGGACCTTGCTAGTTCCTTCTTAGAAAATGTAGAATTGCCACAGCTGGATGAACAGGTGAGGTTGACTCTGGATGCTCCCATCTCAGTTCAGGAGTTTGATTCAGCAATATCCTCCTTCAAAAAAGGTAAAAACACCTGGGCCCGAGAGGGGAGCATTACCAGAGTCAATGTACCCTGATTATCCTCTTGCCTAAACCGTATAAGAATTTGGAGTTATGTGAGTCGTATAGGCCTATTTCGTTAATAAATTCAGATGCCAAAATCCTCACAAATCTTCTGGCAAACAGGTTGATAATGCATATCACATCATTGTTCCATGGTGATCAGATGGGTTTTATGCCTGGCAGATCAACTAAATTAAATATTAGGAGGCTTTTTACAAATATTCAATACCCACACAAATGCAGGTAACCGGGTCATTTTGTCCCTAGATACGCATAAAGCATTCGACTCAATTGAGTGGTCATTCCTTCTAGCAGTACTGACTAAAATGGGTTTTGGAGACAACTTTAAAAAATGGTTTCAGATCCTATATGCTACGCCCAGGGCTCGAATACCTGTTAATTCATATGTTTCTGACTCATTTGCTATCCAGAGAGGAACAAGGCAAGGCTGCCCTCTATCTCCCCTATTATTCTCATTGGCCATGGAGCCATTAGCAGAACTAATTAGATCCTCTACTGTTCTTCACGGCCTAAAAGTTAGGAATATGGAGGAATATGGAGGAACGCATATCACTATATGCCGACGATGTTTTACTTTACCTTGCTGATCCAGGTCCGTCCCTGCATGAGGTGTTCAAAATGTATGATGCCTTCAGCAAGGTCTCCGGTTTAAAGGTAAATTTATTATTATTTATTTATTTATTTATTTATTGTATTTATAAAGCGCCAACGTATTACGCAGCGCTGAACATTAATTTAGGTTACAGACAATATTTAGGGGTGACATACAGCAATATGACAATACAGGAATACAAGAAAACCAGATCACACACCATAGTATGAGTACCAGGTAATGCTTATTCATTCACTGGATGGAGCATGGAGAATAGGCAAGTTAGGTTCACTCAGATGCATAGCATGGGTTCACAGTAATGGAGGTGCAAGATCAGGTAGGACACAAAAGGAGGACGACCCTGCCCAAAGGCTTACAATCTAGAGGGAGGTAAGGACACGAATGGTAGGGGACCAGAGTTCAGCTGTAGGTTTAGAGCACTTGTGAGGGGTAGTAGGCCAGAGTGAAAAGGTGAGTTTTGAGGGCTTTCTTGAAGATGTTGAAGGAGGGGGCTGCCCTAATGGGTGGAGGTAGGGAATTCCATAGTGTTGGAGCAGCTCTTGAGAAGTCCCGGAGGCGTGCATGGGACTGGGTGATGCGGGGGGACAGTTAGGCGAAGTTCATTGGAAGAGCTGAGTGAGCGGCTAGGTGTGTACCTCTGAGTAAGATCGGAAATGTAGGTTGGACAGGTTTTGTGGACAGATTTGTAGGTCAGACACAGTATCTTGAATCTGATTCTGGACTGGATAGGAAGCCAGTGGAGGGATTCTAGGAGGGGATCTGCCGTGGTGGAGCGATGGGAGCAGTGGATAATTCTGGCTGCCGCATTCATGATGGACTGCAGTGGGGCTGTTCGGGTCATAGGGAGGCCAGACAGCAGGGCATTGCAGTAGTCAAGGCGGGAAATTATGAGGGCATGGATGAGGAGTTTGGTGGTGGCAGAGGTCAGGAAAGGGTGAATCTTACAGATGTTATGAAGGTGGAAGTTGCAGGACTTTGTGAGGTTTTGGATGTGGGAAGTGAAGGAGAGTGCAGAGTCCAGGGTGACACCCAGACAGCGGGCTTGAGAGGTAGGGCAAATGGTAGTGTGGTTAACAGTGACATGCACATCTGGGAGGTTCGTGGATGGCCGGGTTGGGAAGATCATAAATTCCGTTTTGTCTAGATTTAGTTTCAGGAACCTAGCGGACATCCAGGAGGAGATGGCTGATAGGCAGGAGGAGACCTTGTCCATGGTAGTGGTGGATATGTCAGGGGTGTGGAGGTAGATCTGGGTGTCATCTGCATACAGATGATAGTTAAAACCCATGGAGGAGATAACCTTGCCAATGGAGGATGTGTATAGGGTGAACAGTAGGGGTCCAAGGACCGAACCTTGGGGGACTCCCACCGAGAGGTGGTTGGGGGTGGACGAGGACTCATTGAAGGAGGTCGTGAAGGAGCGGTTGGAGAGGTAGGATGAAAGCCAGGAAAGGGCGAGATCGTGAATGCCCAAGGACTGGAGGGACTGGAGGAGTAGGGGATGATCTACTGTGTCAAAAGCTGCTGACAGGTCAAGGAGGAGGAGAATGGAGTATTTACCTTCAGCTTTAGCTAAGGCAAGGTCGTTGACCACTTTGGTGAGAGCAGTTTCGGTTGAGTGGGCAGGCCGAAATCCAGATTGGAGTGGGTATAGCAGTGAGTTGGCATTGAGGTACTGGGTCAGGCGTTCGTGAACCAGACGCTCAAGGAGTTTTGAGGCAAAGGGGAGGAGGGAGATAGGATGGTAGTTGGAGGGTAGCGAGGGGTCGAGTGAGGGTTTCTTGAGCAGGGGTAGTACAGTGGCCTGCTTGAAGTCTGAGGGGAAGGTGCCTGTGGATAGGGAGAGGTTGAACAGGGTAGTGAGGACTGGGGCCAATTCCGTGAAGTGAGGCTGGAGTAAATCAGAAGGGATGGGGTCAAAGGGGGGGGGGGGAAGTAGTGGTATAGGAAGTCTGCAGTAGGTGGTTGACCATTTTATTTGGATTAGTTTGTCAAGTATATTATACTCCTGTTAGGTTGTCCAAAATGGGCAGAGGGGTTGGCCCTGAATGTTTTAAATGCGGATATGATGGGGCTGATTTTAATCACTGTGCATGGGAGTGTCCTTCTGTACAAACATATTGGATATCTATTGCCACGTTTCTGGCCAAAATCACCAAACGACATATAGATCTGGGTTCTAAGGCCTTTATGCTGGGAATGGTGGACTCCATCCCTTGCAACAAATATAAGAAACTGTTCCTACGTATTACGCTTTTTTATGCTAGGAAATGCCTTCTGCTTAAGTGGAAATTGAAAAAGGCCCCTACGTTAGATAACTTCATTATGATGGTGTCACGGACGGTTGCGGGCCGCAGACGCGTCCTGGAACCGCCCGTGAAGAAAAAGCAATCGCACTCGATTCTCTGCATCGATTGCGCTTCAGATCAATAGAATCTGGATTGATTGTGTAGGAGCATCTGTCTTTTCTCAGCAGAGAGAAGACATCAGCTTAACTGCAGGATGGCTCTTTTGATATGCTAATGAGCAGGAACAAACCCTTGAGTTCAGGAAGCTCATCTCCACAGGGGGGCCATAGAAAGCCAGCCAAAGCGGCTCCGACCAGGCCAAATATGAATGCATGTGGGGTATGGTTTCTTGACAATTATATGGTAACCATACCTCGCACAGCTATAAAATTCATATCATCTTGTTCTGTAAAATCTGGCAATCGTGCTGATATGAAACTCATTGTGATAGTCCGTCCGGTTATTGAGGTATGACCCTTCTCAAGAACTGGACTCGCTGCCCTAACCATGTCTGATGTCATAAATCTGTATTTTTCGACAAGTATGAATCTGTTATCCCCCTAAATATAACGTGTATCGTTCATGAGTTACGGCATTTTATAAGTTTAGCCCTAAAATCTCTCAGAGGGAATGAACTGTCATTGGTGGGTGACCGGCATTGCCACACCCCCAAACCAGCTTCATCAAAAGCACATGGCTGGCAGGCGGGCCCTGAGTCCTCCAAATTCCACCTTCACGAAAGCACTCTGCCAGCCAGGGGACCATGTGGTTGGCAGCCATCTTGTCTGAGCTGAAACAAAGGACACATGGCTAGCGGCCATCTTGATCGGCCATCTTGTCGGAACTGAACAAAGGACATTTTCCAGTGTGCTTGGATTTTAAACTTTGCTGAACTGAACAAAAGGAACTCTACAAGTTTTCCCAGAACGGACATATTTCCACAAACCCTAAGTATTTTCTCCTTTTTATTTCATACTGGCTATTACTGTTTTAATAATTGTTGATTTTAATAATTGTCTGTATATATTAATTAGTTATATTGCTTTCAATAAACCGACGCTATCGTCAGTTGTTGTTCCAGCTGCCCTATTATTCAGCATACACAGGAACTGAACTCAGATCTCTGAAGAGACGCTACTATTGTTTGTTGTTGGCTAGACAGAATACAGCGTGTTTTAACCGTTTTTATTTGTAGATCTAGGCTCAGACAGTCAGCGGGCTCCTCTGTCCTATGGTAACAGAGCTGGTGGCAGTTATACCCTGAACTAGTGGGTAAGTTTTAATTACCGTACCTCACAGGCTCCCTTATGGTTTGTCTGCAGCCAATTCCCAACGGTTCCTGTGCATTGACTGGGACCAGGGTTTGCACGATCCGTGCGCTGCCACCGTTTGGAAGGCCATTTGCGGTCTGGCCACTAGGGCTCCTGTGACAGATGGTAAATAACAATCTTCCACTGTATTGTTTAACTTACCAGGTCAGAGGTCACCCCAATAAATTTAGTAAAATTTGGGACCCGTGGATTGAGGGGGTGGAGTCGGTCAACCCCAATCTGGACATTACAATTAGTGTTTCTGACATGTATTTATAATGCAGCTTGTCGAGTCATTATGATATAGTTGCCTGTCTACTATTGTTCTTAGTTCAGGATAATTTTAATGGAGATTAAACTAGTACATTAATTTTTCTTGGATATATGCTGTTATCTGATGTGTAATGAAAAAAAATTCATGTGATAGACCGTGGGTATTGGGTACGAGGGTGGTGGGAAGGGGGCTGGGGATTGTTGGTTGTTTTCTGTATTGTTGAAAACTTTTCAATAAAAATTCTCTTTAAAGAAAAAAATAAAAAAAATAGTATCAACCTTCCTTCAAAGTTGCCTTTTTTAATCCACAACAATTCACATGAAGCGGGATTCCGAGTACACAACAGGCGCCACACAAGCTGAAAAGGATATACAACTTAAAGACATTTCTAGAGGATCTGCTAAATATCTGATCTTTTATCTAGCACAGAGTTCAGCAGGGGGAAAGGATGAAAAAAGAGAAAGGAGTTAGTGATACTAGATGATTAATAATTAATGATGACTTGAGAAATGTATCCTGTCTCAAATCTTTATTTTAAGAAGAAGAAAGGAAAAGTTCTCTGCATTAGTGTATAATTAAAGGAACAGATCTGTTCAGCGAAGGAACATTAGGTAGTGTTCTATACTCAAGATGTTTATCTGACTGCAGCATAATAAGGGATAGAATTCCCACGAACTACACAGCTGTTACAATCCTCCTCCTCCTCCTCCTCACTTGTACCAGTTATAACATGCATCTAAACTGGTCATATATCCCCAATATAATATCAGAAAACAACCACCAATTCTGTGTAAAAACAAAACACTAAAAGCATGCACCTATGGGCACAACTTTATGCCTATGAAGATACAATACATATAAACATGTACAGTGCATTATATAGTGCACTGCTGAAAGCAAGAAGCCAAAATAAGCACATGAGTGAGAAACAGTTCCCTAAACAGTAATGTTAATCCGTATAAATTCAAAGCATCACCACAACACCACTCTGTCACAACAGTTTCTCACCATAGGATGGTGTACAATATGATAAATGGTTTAACTCCCAGTGCTAGCTGTGGTACTCTAACCAAAGCAACTGACAGTATCCAACTTCACTTTCTTCATATAGTTTACTATAATATATAAAAGCACAATCTCTTACAGTGCTACACTGTAAAATAGGTTTTTAAAAAACTGACAAAAATACTGGTTATCAGACTCCTATAAAACCTGGCAGTATGGTGATATCCTGTGCGCTCTGTTTCTGGAAATCCTGGTTACTCTCACATTCCAGTCCTCATTTGGCAACCTGGACACCCAGAATTAAGAATTCCAGTATTGTGCTCCACTGTTGTCATGGGTACCCAAAGGTGAGAGGGACTTGGAGGCTGCACTACAGTAGCAAGAAAAAGTATGTAAACCCTTTGGAATTATACAGATTTCTGCACAAATTGGTCAGAAAATGTGATCTGATTTTCATCATAGTCAAAATAGACTATCACAGTCCGCTTAAAGAGAAACCGTGACCAAGAATTGAACTTCATCCTAATCAGTAGCGGATACCCTTTCCCATGAGAAATCTTTTCCGTTTTACAAACGGATGATCAGGGGCTCTGTATGGCTGATATTGTGGTGAAAACTCTCCCACAGAGTGATGTCTGGACCATGGTTATGACAGTTTCCTGTCTGTGAACCTCATTGCATTGTGGGAAAGAACAGCTGTTTACAGTGGTTTCCAACTGCCAAAAAAGCAAGCAGCATCTCCTTCCACTGACCTCACCTGCCAGCAGTAAAAATGTCACCATGTGGTAAATGTCAATGTAAATCAGGAGAGGAGAGATTTTACAATTGGAAAACACTGACTAAATGATTTATACATAATTATTGTAAAAATGAAGTACTTTTTTTTTTATAATATTTTCACTGCAGCTCCTCTTTACCACACAAATAGTTAAAGGTTTACATGTTTTTATTGAACACACCATGTAAACATTCACAGTGCAGGTGGAAAAAGTATGCAAACCCTTGGATTTAATAACTGGTTGAACCTCCATTGGCTGCAATAACTTCAACCAAACGTTTCCTGTAGTTGCAGATCAGATGTGCACAACAGTCAGGAGTAAGTATTAACCATTCCTCTTCACAGAACTGTTTCAGTTCAGCAATATTCTTGGAATGTCAGGTGTAAATCACTTTCTTGAGGTCATGCCACAGCATCTCAATTGGGTTGAGGTCAGGACTCAGATTGGGCCACTCCATAACGCGCATTTACTTCTGTTTAAAGGACAACTGAGGTGATGTGTGACATGATGAGGTAGACGTGTATGTATGCACAAATAACTAGGCTTTGTTCCTTTTTTTTCTTGCTCTTCCTGAAAAAAAGTGTTACATATCAGGTAAGCAAGTAACAGTTACTGTACGTGTCAGGACCGGGTCAGACTATAGCATAACCCTCACTGATAAGTAATTTCAGCCATAAAACACTATCCTGTCAGTAAATGGCTTCTGGAGAGCAGGAAAGAGATAAAAAGGGACAATATTTCATAGATTTGAGCTCTAGCATACTTCAATGAAAGTGTAATTGAGCAGAGACAAGGAAACAAAAAAACCTAAAAAGTAGATTTTAATGTAAAATAAAACACTGGGATATCTAAAAAAAGTAATTTTTAGGAGGAGGATAGAGACAATTGTTTATCTCATCAGTTTATTTTCACCTCGGGTGTCCTTTAACCACTTGCCGACAGCCCCCAGCCGATGGGCGGCGGCAAAGACTGGGCCTAAACGACCGCAATACGCCCATCGGCGGAGGCAGGCGTGGCTATGCGGCGATCACGTCATCCGTGACGCGATCCCCCGCCGGCGACTGGCTCCGCCCCCTCGCGCTGTAACCCGCCGGCCGTTTGGAAGCGCCGGCGGGTTACTAGCACCCGGATTGCCGCATGTAATAAGTATAATAGGCTTTGTAATGTATACAAAGCCTATTATACTGGCTGCCTCCTGCCCTGGTAGTCCCAGTGTCCGAGGGACCACCAGGGCAGGCTGCAGCCACCCTAGTCTGCACCCAAGCACACTGATTTCTCCCCCCCCCTGCCCCCTGATCGCCCACAGCACCCCCTCAGACCCCCTCCCCCTGCCCACCCCCCAGACCACTGTTAGCACCCAATCACCCCCCTAATCACCCATCAATCACTCCCTGTCAGTTTTTGTTAACGCTATTTTTTTTAACCCTAAACTGCCCCCTGTTCCCTCCTGATCAACCCCCCACCCCTCAGATTCTCCCCAGAACACCCCCCCCCGTGTACTGTATGCATCTATCCCCCCTGATCACCTGCCAATCACCCATCAATCACCCCCTGTCACTGCCACCCATCAATCAGCCCCTAACCTGCCCCTTGCGGGCAATCTGATCACCCACCCACACCAATAGATCGCCCGCAGATCCGACGTCAGATCACCTCCCAAGTGCTGTGTTTACTTCTGTTCTCTACCCTAAACACCCACTAATTACCCATCAATCACCCCCTATCACCACCTGTCACTGTTACCCATCAGATTAGACCCTAATCTGCCCCTTGCGGGCACCCAATCACCCGCCCACACGCTCAGATTGCCCTCAGACCCCCCTTATCAATTCGCCAGTGCATTATGTACATCTGTTCTTCCCTGTAATAACCCACTGATCACCTGTCAATCACCTGTCAATCACCTATCAATCACCCATCAACCACCCCCTGTCACTGCCACCCATCAATCCCCCCCTGTCACTGCCACCCATCAATCACCCCCTGTCACTGCAAGCCATCAATCACCCCCTGTCACTGCCACCCATCAATCAGCCCCTAACCTGCCCCTTGCGGGTAATCTGATCACCCACCCACACCATCAGATTGCCCCAGACCTACCCTCAGATCACCTCCAAAGTGCATTGTTTACATCTGTTCTGCCATCTAATCACCCACTGATCACCCATCAATCAGCCCCTGTCACTGATACCCATCAGATTAGAACTCTATCTGCCCCTAGGGCACCAATCACCCGCCCACACCCTCAGAACGCCCTCAGACCCCAGCCCTGATCACCTCGCCAGTGCATTGCTTGCATCTATTTCCCCCCTCTAATCACACCTTGAGACACCCATCAATCACCTCCTGTCACCACCTGTCACCCCCTAGCACACCTACCCATCAGATCAGGCCTCAATTTGCCCCGTGTGGGCTCTTGATCACTCGGCCAAACCTTCAGACCCCCTTCCGATCACCTCCCCAGTGCATTGATTGCATCTATTTTTCCCTCTAACCACCCTCTGAGACACCCATCAATCACCTCCTGTCACCCCCCTAGCACTCCTATCCATCAGATCAGGCCCAATACAACCTGTCATCTAAGAGGCCACCCTGTTTATGACTGGTTCCACAAAATTTGCCCCCTCATAGACCACCTGTCATCAAAATTTGCAGATGCTTATACCCCTGAACAGTCATTTTGAGAAATTTGGTTTCCAGACTACTCACGGTTTTGGGCCCGTAAAATGCCAGGGCAGTACAGGAACCCCACAAGTGACCCCATTTTGGAAAAAAGACACCCCAAGGTATTCTGTTAGGTGTATGACGAGTTCATAGAAGATTTTATTTTTTGTCAACAGTTTGTGAAAAAAACAATAAAAATCAATTTCCGCTAAGTGTCATTTTTCACAAACTTGTGACAAAAAATAAAATCTTCTATGAACTCGTCATACATCTAACAGAATACCTTGGGGTGTCTTTTTTCCAAAATGGGGTCACTTGTGGGGTTCCTGTACTGCCCTGGCATTTTACAGGCCCTAAACCATGAGGAGTAGTCTAGAAGAAAAATGCCTCAAAATGACCTGTGAATAGGACGTTGGGCCCCTTAGCGCATCTAGGCTGCAAAAAAGTGTCACACATGTGGTATCGCCGTACTCAGGAGAAGTAGTATAATGTGTTTTGTGGTGTATTTTTACACATACCCATGCTGGGTGGGAGAAATATCTCTGTAAATGGACAATTGTGTGTAAAAAAAATCAAACAATTGTCATTTATAGAGATATTTCTCCCACCCAGCATGGGTATGTGTAAAAATACACCACAAAACACATTATACTACTTCTCTTGAGTACGGCGGTACCACATGTGTGGCACTTTTTTGCACCCTAACTGCGCTAAGGGGCCCAAAGTCCAATGAGTACCTTTAGGATTTCACAGGTCATTTTGCGACATTTGGTTTCAAGACTACTCCTCACGGTTTAGGGCCCCTAAAATGCCAGGGCATTATAGGAACCCCACAAATTACCCCATTTTAGAAAGAAGACACCCAAAGGTATTCCGTTAGGAGTATGGTGAGTTCATAGAAGATTTTATTTTTGTCACAAGTTAGCGGAAAATGACACTTTGTGAAAAAACACAATTAAAATCAATTTCCGCTAACTTGTGACAAAAAAAAAAAAAAATCTTCTATGAGCTCACCATACCCCTAACGGAATACCTTGGGGTGTCTTCTTTCTAAAATGGGGTCATTTGTGGGGTTCCTATACTGCCCTGGCATTTTAGGGGCCCTAAACCGTGAGGAGTAGTCTTGAAACCAAATGTCGCAAAATGACCTGTGAAATCCTAAAGGTACTCATTGGACTTTGGGCCCCTTAGCGCAGTTAGGCTGCAAAAAAGTGCCACACATGTGGTACCGCCGTACTCAGGAGAAGTAGTATAATGTGTTTTGTGGTGTATTTTTACACATACCCATGCTGGGTGGGAGAAATATCTCTGTGAATAGACAATTGTGTGTAAAAAAAAACAAAAAAAAAATTGTCATTTACGGAGATATTTCTCCCACCCAGCATGGGTATGTGTAAAAATACACCCCAAAACACATTATACTACTTCTCCTGAGTACGGCAATACCACATGTGTGGCACTTTTTTGCAGCCTAACTGCGCTAAGGGGCCCAAAGTCCAATGAGCATCTTTAGGCTTTACAGGGGTGCTTACAATTAGGCCCCCCCAAAATGCCAGGACAGTGAACACACCCCACAAATGACCCCATTTTGGAAAGTAAACACTTCAAGGTATTCAAAGAGGAGCATAGTGGGTCCGTGGCAGATTTAATTTTTTTTTGTCGCAAGTTAGAAGAAATGGAAACTTTTTTTTTTTGTCACAAAGTGTCATTTTCCGCTAACTTGTGACAAAAAATAAAATCTTTTATGAACTCACCATGCCTCTCAGTGAATACTTTGGGATGTCTTCTTTCCAAAATGGGGTCATTTGGGGGATATTTATACTATCCTGGAATTTTAGCACCTCATGAAACATGACAGGTGGTTAGAAAAGGCAGAGAGGCTTCAAAATGGGAAAATTCACTTTTGGCACCATAGTTTGTAAACGCTATAACTTTTACCCAATCCAATAAATATACACTGAATGTTTTTTTTTTAATCAAAGACATGTAGCAGAATAACTTTTGCGCTCAAATGTATAGGAAATTTTACTTTATTTGAAAAATGTCAGCACAGAAAGTTAAAAAAGTCATTTTTTTGACAAAATTCATGTCTTTTTTGATGAATATAATAAAAACTAAAACTCGCAGCAGCAATCAAATAGCACCAAAAGAAAGCTGCATTAGTGACAAGAAAAGGAGGGAAAATTCATTTAGGTGGTAGGTTGTATGACCGAGCAATAAACCGTGAAAGCTGCAGTGGTCTAAATGGGAAAAAAGGCTCTGGTCCTTAAGGGGCGAAAAGACTGTGGTCCTCAAGTGGTTAAGCCATTCGGTTGTTGATTTCGTTGTCCTGTTGCAACACCAATCTTCTGCTGAGCTTCAGCTGGTGGACAGATGGCCTTAAAGGACATCCGAGGTGATAATAAACTGATGAGAAAAACAATTGCATCTATCCTCCTTCTCCTAAAAATGATCTTTTTAGATAAACCAGTTTTATTTTATATTTAAATCTAGTTTTTACGGTTTCATTGTCTCTGCTCGATGACACCTTAATTGAATTATGCTACAGCTCAAATTATGAATTATTGACCCTTTTTATCTCTTTCCTGCTCCAGGAAGCCATTTTCTGACAGTAAAGTATTTTATGACTGTAATTACTTATCAGTAAGGGTTACGCTATAGTCCGACCCGAATAGAAACTGTTACTTGTATACCTGATGTTTAACTCTTTTAGGCAGAGAAAGAAAATAAAAAAAACACAGCATAGTCATTTGTGTGCTTGGCACTGTACATACACGTCTATCTCATGATGTCCCATGACACCTCGGTTGTCCTTTCTCCTGCAAAATGTCTTCATAAACATTGGAATTCATTTTTCCTTCAATAATAGAATTCTGTCCAGACTCTAACACAGCAAAGCTGCCCCAAACCGTGATGCCCCCACCACCATACTTCACAGTTGGGATTAGGCTTTGATGTAGGTGTGCTGTGCCTCTTTTTCTCCACACAGTGTTGTGTGTTTCTTCCAAACAACTCAACTTTGATTTAATCTGTCCACAGAAGATTTTGCCGATACTGCTGTAGAACATCCAAGTGCTCTTTTGCAAACATTAAACGTGCAGCAATGTTTTTTTGGACGGCAGTGGCTTCCTCTGTGGTATCCTCCCATGAACTCCATCCTTGTTTAATGTTTTAGGTTTCGTGGATTCGCTTACTTGTGGCTGGATGGTGTAATGGTTAAGGGCTCTGCCTCTGACACAGAAGACCAGGGTTCGAATCTCGGCTCTGTCTGTTCAGTAAGCCAGCACCTATTCAGTAGGATACCTTAGGCAATTCTCCCTAACACTGCTACTGCCTATAGAGCGCGCCCTGGTGGCTGCAGCTCTGGCGCTTTGAGTCCACCAGGAGAAAAGCGCGATATAAATGTTATTTGTCTTGTCTTGTCTTACATGGATGTTAGCATATGCCAGAGACTTTTGTAAGTCTTTAGTTGACACTCTAGGATTTTTCTTCACCTCATTCAGGTGTGAATGAGGTGAAGCTGTGCTCTAGCAGTCATCTTTACAACAGCCTAGGAAGAGTAGCAGCAATGCTGAACTTTCTCCATATATCGACAATTTGTCTTACTGTGGAATGATGAACGGCAAGGCTTTTGGAGATACTTTTATAACACTTTCCAGCTTTATAGAAGTCAACAATTCTTAATTGTAGGTCTTTTGAGAGCTCTTTTGTGTGATGCATCATTCACATCAGGCAATGCTTCTTGGAAAAAGCAAACCCTAAACTGGTGTGAGCTTTTTATTGGGCAGGGCAGCTGTAACCAACACCTCCAATCTCATCTCACTGATTGCACTCCAGCTGGCTGACACCTCACTCCAATTAGCTCTTGGATATGTCTTGTTTAGGCTAGGGGTTCACATGCTTTTTTCACCTGCACTGTGAATGTTTACATGGCGTGTCCGATAAAAAACATGGAACCATTTAATTATTTGTGTGGCATTAGTTTAAGCAGACTGTGATGTCTATTGTTGTGACTTAGATGAAGATCAGATCACATTTTATGACAAATTTGTGCAGAAATCCATATACTTCCAAAGGGTTCACATACTTTTTCTTGCTACTGTATTTATTTCCTTGTAAACAATGCCAGTTGCCTGGCAGCCCTGTAGATCTTCTGGCATAAGTAGTGTCTGAGTCAAAGCCCTGGAACAAGAATATTAATCTAATAAAACCTCAGTCAGACTACCTGACAGTTAGGATTGCACGGACTGGATCCTGTTGACCTAGCTACAGGCAGTATTCGTGGGCTCCCCCAGGGCATGGAGTTTAAGTGAACCACATGGTCTTTACCAGCGCACCCCACAAGGGATGATGGGCCCCTACCCCTAGTGGGCAGGAGACTTCTTTGCGGCCTGTGGCCACCAGGTCACGACCCCTTGGTTTGGTTTGCACCACCGGTAACCAAGGGGAACAAGAAACGCCACGATGTGGAGAGCCAGGAACTCCGAAGAACTCGTAGTTGCAGACGGAGCCAGAAGGTCAGGGCAGGCGGAACAGCTGGAAGGTCAGTAGGCAGAGCGAAGGTCAGGGCTGGCAGCAGACAGACGTAACGGTGAACTAAGCCAAGGTCAGGGTGGGCAGCAATCAAGAATAGTCGGAGTCACAAGCCAGAAGTCAATACCAGGAGTCAGGATCTAAGCAACAGCAGGTAAGCTCAAGGTGCAAGCTGTAAGAATTAACAGCACTGCAGTTGAGGGCAGAGCTGTTTATATAGGGTACTGGGCGCCAACAATAATGCAAGCGCCTGTGCACAGAGCATTGCGCGCACCGCGCATGCGTGCGACCTTTCCCACGCACTCATGCAACCTTTTGCACGCATGTGCGTAACGCGCAACGCCATATGCGCCAAATGAACTGGAGCAGCAATAAAACCTAGCGGGAATGCCGAAGGTTGCTAGGACGGTAAGTATGACATTGCCCTCCCCTTATGGGCAACCACCGGGTGCCTCTTGGAACCGGTTTCTCAGGAAACTTGGAATGGAACAATCTAATCTTGGGGCATGCACATTTTGAGAGGGCTCCCACGAATTTTCTTCCACTCCAAAACCTTTCCATTTCACCAGCTATTGGAAAGACCCTCCACTCCTTCTACAGTCCAGAATCTTCTCAACTTCATATTCCTCATGACCATCCAATAACACAGAAGGAGGAGGTGGGAGAGAACGATTAAAATTGTCAGGGACGACCTTCTTGAGGCAAGAGACATGAAAGACTGGATGTACATTCATAGAACTAGGGAGTGATAATCTAAAGGCCACTGGGTTAACAACCTTCTCGATGGGAAATGGCCCAATAAACTTAGGTCCTAACTTCCTGGAGGGACAACGAAGTCGGAGGTTATTGGTAGACAACCAGACCAGATCACCAGGGCAGAAGCTTGGACTTTTCTTGCGATTCTTGTCTGCCCAATGTTTAGCCTTTTCCTGGGATTCCAGCAGAATGGACTAATTTCTTGAAGCTTTCGGTACGTAAGCCTGTCCTGCACAGTAGGAACTGAGGATTCAGTCATAACATCAGGTAAGTATGGGGATGGAAGGCGTAATTGGCAAAGAATGGAGATAATTTAATAGCGGAGTGGATGGTATTGTTATAAGCAAATTCAGCAGTTGCCAAAAGGGAGGACCAGTCATCTTGGGATGCAGAGGAGAAGCAGCGTAGGTATTGTTCCAAGATTTGATTTGTCCTCTCAGTCTGGCCATTGGTTTTGAGGGTGGTAACCAGATGAGAGACAAGAACTGATACCCAGAAGTTTACAAAGAGTCACAAGCCAGAAGTCAATACCAGGAGTCAGGATCTAAGCAACAGCAGGTAAGCTCAAGGTGCAAGCTGTAAGAATTACCGGCACTGCAGTTGAGGGCAGAGCTGTTTATATAGGGTACTGGGCGCCAACAATAATGCATGCGCCTGTGCACAGAGCATTGCGCGCACCGCGCATGCGTGCGACCTTTCCCACGCACTCATGCAACCTTTTGCACGCATGTGCGTAACGCGCAACGCCATACGCGCCAAATGAACTGGAGCAGCAATAAAACCTAGCGGGAATGCCGAAGGTTGCTAGGACGGTAAGTATGACATTGCCCTCCCCTTATGGGCAACCACCGGGTGCCTCTTGGAACCGGTTTCTCAGGAAACTTGGAATGGAACAATCTAATCTTGGGGCATGCACATTTTGAGAGGGCTCCCACGGAATTTTCTTCCACTCCAAAACCTTTCCATTTCACCATGTTCCCGTTCACTGATCATAGGGATACTTGGGAACAGCATGGAGGCGTGTGCGGGAGCGTGCAGAAGCGCAGCACCACAGCCGCCTGGACGTAAGGATCACGTCTGGGCGGCTGAAATGGTTAAGAAAGCATGGATTTATGCTGGCTCCTGAAAGTGGTATAAGGATGATGGGGATATATTCTTGCCATGCTTTGGGCCCCTTAGTACCAAATGATGATCAAGTATATGCCACAGCCTACATGAGTATTGTTGCTGGCCATGCTCATCCATTTATGACCACAGTGTAGCAGTCTTCTGATGGCTACTTCCAGCACGATATTGCACCATGTTACAAAGCTCACACCATCTGAAACTGGTTTCTTGAACTTGTATGGCCTCCATAGTTACCAGATCTGAGGCCCAGTGCACACCAAAACCGCTAGCTGATCCTCAAAACGCTAGAGGTTTTTAAAGCAGATTTCAGAGCGATTCTAGGCATGTTTAGAGACGTTTTCTAAACAGGAGTAGCATTTTTGGGAGCGTTTTTGTGTAGCAGATTACAAATATTGTTACAGTAAAAGCTGTTACTGAACAGCTTCTGTAACAAGAACGCCTGGAAAACCACTCCGATTTAGCGTTTTCCAGAACGGTTTGAGCTTTTCCTGTACTTTACATTGAGGCAGAAACGCTTCTGCAAACCGCAAAAGTGCTGCAGGACCCACGTTTGCGGTTTACAAACCGCCGGTGTGCACCTGCCCATTGAAATACATTAGCCAAGTGTTTTCCAAGGCAGAAGCGGTTTGCGGATCGCTTCAAAAACCGCTTGGTGTGAACCAGGCCTCAATCAAATAGGGCACCATTAGCCTGTAGTGGAATGAGAAATTTGCATCATGGACATGCAGCTGACAAATCTGTAGCATCTGCTTCATGCTATCCAATCAAAATGCCCCAAATCTCAGATGAATGCCACAAAGAATTAACCACCCTGGCGTTCTGATTAAATCGCCAGGGTGGCTGCGGGAGGGTTTTTTTTAAATAAAAAAAAAACTATTTCATGCAGCCAACTGAAAGTTGGCTGCATGAAAGCCCACTAGAGGGCGCTCCGGAGGCGTTCTTCCGATCGCCTCCGGCGCCCATAATAAACAAGGAAGGCCGCAATGAGCGGCCTTCCTTGTTTTGCTTACATCGTCGCCATAGCGACGAGCGGAGTGACGTCATGGACGTCAGCCGACGTCCTGACGTCAGCCGCCTCCGATCCAGCCCTTAGCGCTGGCCGGAACTGTTTGTTCCGGCTACGCTGGGCTCGGGCGGCTGGGGGGACCCTCTTTCGCCGCTGCACGCGGCGGATCGCCGCGCTGTAGCGGCGATCAGGCAGCACACGCGGCTGGCAAAGTGCCGGCTGCGTGTGCTGCTTTTTATTTCATTAAAATCGGCCCAGCAGGGCCTGAGCGGCAGCCGCTGGCGGTGTTGGACGAGCTGAGCTCGTCCAGACCGCTCAGCTGGTTAAGGAAGTTCTGAAAACAAAGGGGGATCCAACTCGGTACTAGCAAAATGTACATATTAAAGTGGCCAACAAGATATGTCAATTTTCCTATCGTGTTTCTTTTGGTTCATGTATTAGTCTACCACTCAAAAATTATGAGCTCCCCAAATGGCAAATTAAGAAACAATAACTCTAAAATATCAAATAAAGCCGTAATTTCCCCACATAATAAATGCAGAAAAGCAACAAACATTACCCCACATAAGCAATGCAGCAAACATTTCCTCACATATTAAAGCACACCTGAAGTAAAAATAATAATAATAATAATAATAATAATAATAATAATAATATGGATGCTGACCCATTTACTTCCTTTGAAACAATGCAAATTGCCTAGCTTTTGGCTACTATGGGGGTATAGACCATGGTTTAGTACTGGGTGCGGGCCCTGAAGGGCATTTTGTGATGTGGGTGCTGGCAAAAGTGGGTATTGGGTGCAATATGAGAGCTGGTTGCTACGTATGGGGGCTGAGTGCTGGCTATGGGAGGACCTTGGTGCTGTGCAAGTACTGGGTGCTGGTTATGAGGGGAATTGGGTGCCATGTGAGTCCTAGGTGCTAGTTACTGGGTGCCATGTGGATACTAGGAGTGAGTACAAGGTGCTTTGTGGGTGATGGGTGCTCGCTAAGAAGTACTGGTTGTCATGTAAGTGCTGAATGCAGATGCTTGGTGCCATGTAGGTTCTGAGTGCAGATACTGGGAGTAATATGGGTGCTGGCTATGATTAGGTATTGGGTGTCATGTGGATGTTGTGTGCAGCTGCTCAGTGTCTTGTTGGTTCTGGGTGTTGGTACTGGATAACATGTGGGTGCTAGGTGTGGGAACAGGGTACCAAGTGGAGGTTGGGTGTAGTTCCTGGGGGGGGCTCAGCGCATCTCTGATTGGAGGCCATTCGGAGGCGGCCTGGTGTTGCGCTGATCCACCTTTTGCGCAATTTTCGATTTTCAATTTTATTTGGTAGCGCACCCAGGCTATGCATATACATAGGTTAGGATTTAGTGTTAGGCCCCTCCCATGGAGGATTGACTTCTTCGCGGTGGGAGGGACGAGTGCTTGATGGGTTGCATGCAGGCTGTTAATGGAAACCAAAGTCCTCCTCTAGTGGTGGACGGGTCATGTGTATGCTCGGTGTGTATTCGACCCCACAAGTGGGGCTTGCACTCTTTTGCAGGTAGGCACTAGTCTGTTTTTAAGTAGCGCTGCTCATTTCCTTGCTATGTACTAATTTAATTCATTTTTGGTCAGCTGCTCCCACTTAACAGCCATGCTTTTGGTGTATATGGAGAGCTTCTGTTTGGGTTCAAGGTGCATTTGTAGTTCCTGGGGGGGCTCAGCGCATCTCTGATTGGAGGCCATTCGGAGGCGGCCTGGTGTTGCGCTGATCCACCTTTTGCGCAAAACGGAACATTACCCTGCCGGCAAAAAATATGTGGAACCTGCAGACACATTTACTCCACTGACAGGGTAACGATACTAGGTTCACAACAGGAGTACAGAGTACAAGGTACATTTTCCTGTGGTTCCACCAATCTGGTATATCTGATCATGTGTGCTAAATGCCCCAATGTGATGTACGTGGGAAAAGCTGGACAAACTCTGCACAATGAATGGACACAGGCACACTATTAATGATACCAAATCTGGACTCCCAGTTGCTACACACTTTCGGTCCAACGGACACAGCATGGATGATCTTCATGTCACTGCCCTGAAGGGTGGCTTCAAAACGTCAAATGATCGATTAATAGCAGAAACAAAATTTATAAATTGGTTCAAAGCTGTGCAGAACGGTTTGAATAAGGACAACAACTTCTTATATTGGTATGAGGCGGATGATATTTAAACTCTCAGCCATTCTAGCTGAACTTGTGAACTAAGAATTTACGATACCTCTGGGTCAATCCTAATCCAGGTCTGTGAGGCCGAAAGCTTGCTTATTTTTATTCATTTTTAGTTAGCCAATAAATGGTATCATCCTGATTTAAAACTTCTTGCTTTTACTGATGGCTAACACAGTACAATACCCTACTGTTTACTTAAAATGTAACATCACAGCTAGTGTTGGTCTCTAGGTCTTTCAGAAGACTACAGACTAATTTTCTTTGGCAATAGTAAAGAATGTTTACTTAACTGGATGTAGAAGATAAGACATACATTTCTTTCTTCTTAGCCCTGCACACCAGTTCGCTACAGAAACTACAGCTATCACTGAAAGTTCCACATTCACCTCATTCAGTAAGAGAGATGGCAGCTAGAGAGACCTGTCTCATGCAAAAGCTAGAGAGTACACACAGGGTTAACAGATGTAGTATAAAGAGGGATCCCCCGCCCCTCATGATTCATTAGTCCTACACCAGTCCCCAAAACCCATCAGCGAGACACTTAAAACATTGAAGAGATAACCAGGGGTAAATATAAAGCAGTACTTTGGAACACCTAGACAAGCTATTCCCATCCTAGTTTAAAAATAAGTCATTTATGAGAAGTTTTGTGAATCGAGCCCATTGTATCAGGGATCATGTGAGCAACGTATAAAGCAGAGTTCACAATCACCAGGGTTCCGTACCATGGACGGTCACAGATGATCAGCTTTAAGATCCACTTTGAGTGTCCCATCATTCTAGTCATCCAAGACAATATAGGATCATCCTATGCATTCAGTGGAATGAATGAAGTAGCAACATAATTGTGCTCACCCTGTAACTAGGGCAATCGGTCAATTCTCTCTTGCCCAATATCAAGACGCACAGAATTTTGCATGCAAACCAGAATTAGGATATTCTTATTAACTCTTGAAATCTCTATACTTTTTGGCATTTAAAAAACAGCATTATAATTACTGTCAACAGTGCTATGATTGTACTCATCACATGAGGAGCTGGTGGAACAAGACTGCACTAGTTAAATCAAGATCGTATGGGACTGTGGAGATTACTGGGAACACTGCAAATGCAAGCCGTGTAATTTTTGACACCTTGTGGTCCCTGCACTATAGCAACCATGTCATTCTAAACGCTGGCAGGTTTACCTTAACAACTCATTATTTTATCAGAGGCCACAGTTCAATGCAAACATTCTTATAAACAGATGTTTTCCAGGCACAAAGACCATTTAAAAGGAAATATGTAGTTAAAAAACAAAAATAAAATGTTAGATACTTACCTCAATCCAGGAAAGCCTCTTGATCTTCCAGAGGCTTCCCACATCTTCCTCCCTACCACTGATACTGCACTAGGACCATCTGGAATTTCTTAGCCATGCTCCCATCCATGAAGGAGCGCGGCTGCACAGCACAGGTGTAACACCCCTTTTGCCTCCACAGCAGCATGGAGCCGATCAGGCTTAACGGAAAAAGCTGAGCCCAACTGTCTCCCTGCAGGTGAGCGCACTCTTGTACAAACCCTTGAAGAGGTTCAAGAGGGTCCCATTGCTGCATTAGTGGAGGCGAAGGGGATGGGGGAAGCCTCTGGATTATCCAGTGGCCTCTTTCTACTGATGTAACTACCTATTTGGGGCACTTTTTTCACCTTCAGGTACAGTTTAAGGACAAGTGTAAAGGTGCCCATAGGTTACTCGATTTGGCAGCCCTCGACTATCCGTTTCGATAATTATAATTGAATCCTATGAAAATCTGTGCCGCCAAGAGCATGCCTGTTCGATGCATGCATCGATCGGACAAGTTGGAAAATCTTGGGCCAACATGTTCGATCATGTGTGCGGTGACAACAGCGTGCGATAATTGCAAACGATGAATGTGAAGGAAACCCCCGGCCACTGTCCCCCTCCCCCCTAATGTCGTTTCATGTCCCACACAATTATACTTTATCTGCTGCCGTCCATGGTGCTGTCGTCGTCGTCATCGTTTGTCCACATTTGGGACCCACGTGACTACTGGCAAAGACACATCACACACGCACCACCAGCACCTTGGTGCTTGTGTGACGTCGCCCACTTGCTATGTCGGCAATCACGTGAGGTAGTACGAGGACAGTGGCAGGTTTAGTTTAACTGCACGGGGCAATTCCTGGGCCAACTACCACAAGATTTAATGCTTAAATCAATTGGGAATCAGCCTGAGATTTATGGCGCCCAGCAGATCTCTCTCTGATCAGATTCAATCAGAGAGAGAGATCTGTCTCTCGGTTGATCGGCCGCCAAAATCGCCAGACGTATGGGTACCTTAACTGTAAAGTACACTTATGCTAAATGCGAGCACTAGGCAAATGTGAGGTTGTGCAGCACAATCTTAGAACATAGCTGTCCGTTTTCACAGGAGTTGCTAATAGGGAATATTTCTCTCTCTCCATCATTCATGGCTTAAAGATAAGATATACAGTAGCAATAGATGAACAATATTCATCTAAGTCACAACAATAGACAATCACAGTCTGCTTAAACTATTAATACACTAATAAATAAATGTGTCCCATGTTTTTATTAAACACACCATGTAAACATTTACAGTGCTGGTGGAAAATGTATGTAAAACCCTAGACTAATGATATCTCCAAGAATCAGAATTCGTTTATTTCGCCAAGCACGGTTGGGCCGTGCCCGGAATTGGATTTGACACATTGAAGGCACAAAAAGAGTTATACAACAGAAAAGAGTAGTACACAGAGCAAGGGTAATACAACAGGACATGAGAATACACATTGACGCTTTATACACATTATCGTTTGACGTAGAGCATTTCGGGACTAGCAGGGACAGCAGTGTGTGACAGCAGGAGACTCTAGCATGACCTAAGCAAGGCAGATAACAACACAGCCGCAGTCAAGGTCAGATGTTAGACTGGAGACGGCTACAGGGGGGGGTCAGTGGAACGGGCAGAGTTCAAGAGTCTGATGGCAGTGGGGAAAAAAGTGTTCATACGCCTAGTGGTTTTTGCAGGGATGGACCGGAACCTCCGACCTAGTTTGAGTCGCCTGAAAAGAGCGTGGCCAGGGTGCGAGTTGTCACCCACAATTTTCATTTCTCTGTTGCACAGTCTGGTGTTGTAGATGTGATCAAGAGGGGGGAAGAGGTTTCCCAATGATCCTCTCCGCTGAGCTGATGACCCTCTGAAGTTTGTATCTGTAACTGGTGGTGCAGCCAGCGAACCAGACCAGGATGGATGAGCAGAGGACTGACTCGATCGTCGCAGAGTGGAAGGACCTCAGAAGTTCTTGGGCCATACCAAACTTCTTTAGTTGGCGAAGGAAGAAGAGTCTTTGCTGAGCTTTCTTCTGAGTTGCGGTGGTATTTGCCCTCCAGGTCAGATCGTGAGAGATGGTTGTACCCAGAAGGCGGACGCTGGGAACCCTAGCGACTTCGGTACCCTCGATGTACATAGGGGGGGGATTACTGGCAAACTTCCTGAAATCAATGACCATCTCCACGGTTTTGGCTGTGTTGAGAACCAGCCTATTCTCTCTACACCAATTGCAGACTCTGTCAACCTCCTGGCGGTAGGCCTGCTCATCATTCTCACTGACAAGGCCAACAATTGTGGTATCGTCCGCAAATTTGATGATTTTGACAGAGTCCGCAGTGGATTTGCAGTTATTCGTGTATAAAGAGAACAGGAATGGTGACAAGACGCAGCCCTGAGGGGCTCCAGTGTTGGTCACTCTGGGTCTGGAGGATATGTCGCCCAGCTTCACAACCTGGGACCTGTTCGAGAGAAAGTCTGTGATCCAGAGACGAAGAATCGGATAGACTTCCAGCTCCGTGAGATTATCCTGCAGGATACGGGGGCAGATAGTGTTAAAGGCCGAGCTGAAGTCCAGGAGAAGGATTCTAGCGTATGAGTTCGGCTATTTGGACTAAGGTGTTAACCAGCTGGAGTCCAATCGATGAGATGAGATTGGACTTTGGAGGTGTTGGTTACAGCTGCCCTGTCCTATAAAAAACACACACCAGTTTGGGGTTTGCTTTTCCCAAGAAGCATTGCCTGATGTGAATGATGCCTCACACAAAAGAGTTCTCAAAAAACCTATGATTAAGAATTGTTGACTTGCATAAAGCTGGAAAGTATAGTATCTCTCTATAGATATATCTATAGATATATATCTAGAGATAGTGGCGGACATACGGCCGTGCAGGCCGTGCCGCCGCACGAGGGCCCCTGAAGTTCCGCTGCTTCAGGGGCCCATTAAGTATTGCAGGTTTTTTTTTTTTTTTTTAATTTTATTTTATTTTTTTAACCTGGGGGGCCCCGACTCCTGTCCTCCCCCCTCACCTCGGGCCCCCCATCCCCCCTGACCTCGGGCCCCCCCCCCCTCATGCGGCGGGAGAGCGGAAAATACAGGAAGTCTCCGGCCGGGGCTGCAGCAGACGCTAGAGGGCGGCAGCTGCCGCTTGGTCTCCAACTTGGAGACATATCGGAAACTAAGCAGCAGCTGCCTCTAGCGTCTGCTGCAGCCCTGGCCGGAGACTTCCTGTATTTTCTGCTCTCCCGCCGGCCGCCGCGCATACCGGGAGGGGGGCCCCGAGGTGAGTGAGTGAGGATAGGAGTCGGGCCCCCCACCCGGATAGCTACCCACCCGGCTACCTACCCCGCTACCTAACCACCCACCCGGCTACCTACCCGGCTACCTAATCACCCTGCCGGCTACCTACCCACCCACCCGGCTACCTAACCACCCTGCCGGCTACCTACCCGGCTACCTACCCACCCACCCGGCTACCTACCCACCCGGCTACCTAGCTACCCACCCGGCTACCTAACCACCCACCCGGCTACCTACCCCACTACCTAACCACCCACCCGGCTACCTAACCACCCTGCCGGCTACCTACCCACCCACCCGGCTACCTACCCACCCGGCTACCTAGCTACCCACCCGGCTACCTAACCACCCTGCCGGCTACCTACCCACCCACCCGGCTACCTACCCACCCGTCTACCTAGCTACCCACCCGGCTACCTAACCACCCTGCCGGCTACCTACCCGGCTACCTACCTACCCACCCGGCTACCTAGCTACCCACCCGGCTACCTACCCACCCGGCTACCTACCCACCCACCCGGCTACCTACCCACCCACCCGGCTACCTAACCACCCACCCGGCTACCTAACCACCCACCCGGCTACCTAGCAACCCACCCGGCTACCTAGCTACCCACCCGGCTACCTAACCACCCTGCCGGTTACCTACCTACCCGGCTACCTACACACCCACCCGGCTACCTACCCGGCTACCTACCCACCCACCCGGATACCTAACCACCCACCCGGCTACCTACCCGGCTACCTAACCACCCACCCGGCTACCTACCCACCAGGCTACCTACCTACCTACTCACCCGGCTACCTACCAACCCACCAGGCTACCTACCTAAAGACCCACCAGGCTACCTACCCACCCAGCTACCTAACCACCCACCTACCCACCCACCAGGCTACCTACCCACCCGCCTACCCAGCCACCCACCAGGCTACCCACCCGGCTACCCAGCCACCCACCAGGCTACTTACCCACCCGGCTAAGGGCTACCTACCTACCCACCCGGCTGCCTACCTACCTACCCACCAGGCTACCTATCCACCCAACCACCCATGGGAGCTGCGCGCCGGATGGAGGCTGGGACAGGAGGTCTGCTGCTGCAGGTGAGTAAATGTTTTTTTTTTATTATTTATTTTAGCAGGTGTATGTTCTGGGCAGGTCTGCCACATGATTGCGTGTATGTTCTGGGCAGGTCTGCCACATGATTGCATGTATGTTCTGGGCAAATTTGCTACATGATTGCATGTGTTTTCTGGGCAAATCTGCCGACATGATTGCAGGTATTTTCTGGGCATATCTGCCGACATGATTGCAGGTATTTTCTGGGCATATCTGCCGACATGATTGCAGGTATTTTCTGGGCATATCTGCCGACATGATTGCAGGTATTTTCTGGGCATATCTGCCGACATGATTGCAGGTATTTTCTGGGCATATCTGCCGACATGATTGCAGGTATTTTCTGGGCATATCTGCCGACATGATTGCAGGTATTTTCTGGGCATATCTGCCGACATGATTGCAGGTATTTTCTGGGCATATCTGCCGACATGATTGCAGGTATTTTCTGGGCATATCTGCCGACATGATTGCAGGTATTTTCTGGGCATATCTGCCGACATCATTGCAGGTATTTTCTGGGCATATCTGCCGACATCATTGCACGTATTTTCTGGGCATATATGCCGACATCATTGCACGTATTTTCTGGGCATATCTGCCGACATCATTGCACGTATTTTCTGGGCATATCTGCCGACATCATTGCACGTATTTTCTGGGCATATCTGCCGACATCATTGCACGTATTTTCTGGGCATATCTGCCGACATCATTGCACGTATTTTCTGGGCAAATCTGCCGACATGATTGAATGTATTTTCTGGGCAAATCTGCTCACATTATGTGTATTTTCTTGAGAAAACCTGCACAATTATGTGAATTTTCTGGGGAAAGGGTCACCAAAACTTGGGCCCACTGTCTTTGCGTTGCACTTTTCAAGGGAACCTGAGGTGAGAATAATATTAAGGCTGCCATATTTCTCTCCTTTTAAGCAATACCAGTTGCCTGGTTGCCGTTCTGGTCCTTTGCCTCTTATTCTTTCAACCATAGACCCTGAACAAGCATGCAGCAGGTCAAGGGTTTCTGACAATATTGTCAGAACTGAGAAGATTAAGCTGCATGCTTGTTGCTGGTGTAATTCAGTTTATTACTGCAGCCAAATAGATCAGCAGGGCTGCCAGGCAACTAGTATTGTTTAAAAGGAAATAAATATGGCAGCCTCCATATCACTCTCACCCCGGGATCACTTTAAATTACAGTTAGCTCCGCCCTTATCCGGTCATTGCCACGCCCATGGTCCGGCGGGACCATCGCGGCCAATCAGGAGAGGAGAGGAGGCAGAGAATGGCTGTGATTGGCGGTCAGGGACAGCGCCCCCCGCCTGATTGGATAATGGTCTAGGAGATAGAAGAGGGTGGACGCCATGTTCCCGTTCGTGGATCTGCGGTGAGGGGGGCCCGCGGATGATATGCGGACATACAGCGGGATGAAACCACTAGAGAGACGGTGCACAGATGCCCCGCTCGATGTCAGCCACCAGCAGTGGTGAAGATCATATGGATGAGGCGGACACAGAAAAAGACCAGGCTCGTGCCAGAGCCACCTATGCAGCATGTCGGCTGATACCATCAGCGGGGACAAAGCCTGTGATCATCACTTGCCTGCAGGGAAGGTGAAATAGGCAGATGCAACACTCAGAGCCGGGATTGAGTGAGTGCACTCTAGTCTGCAACCTGCACTTCCTTCTGGGGGGGACACATGGATGCACATTCGGACTATAAGACGCACCCACTTTTTCCCCCCACTTTTGGGGGAGAAAAAGTGCGTCTTATAGTCCGAAAAATACGGTATATATATATATATATATATATATATATATATATATATACACATACATATATATACATACATATATATATATATATATATATACATACATACATACATACATACACACACACACACACATATATGTATATTATAAAAGTATCTCAAAAAGTCTTGCTGTTCATCAGTCCATGGTAAGACAAATATAGATGGAGAAAGTTCAGCACTGCTGCTACTCTCCCTAAGAGTGGCCTTCCTGTAAAGATGACTGCAAGAGCACCGCACAGAATGCTCAATGAGGTGAAGAAGAATCCTATAGTGTCAGCTAAACACTAAGGCTAGGTTTCCATTTGTGCGGCGGCATGCGTCTTGCGAGACGCGATGCCGGCACAGCTGTTGCCTCTCGCAGCCGAATCCCTCTAGCCGTGCTTTGCACGGCTATGGGATTCGGACAGCTACGGACAAAATTATGCTGCAGGGCCTCAGATTTTTTCCTCGGCCACGAATTCGGATGGCTCTCATAGATTTCTATAGGCTGCTGAAATCCATCCGAACTCGTGGGCGGGGAAACGGCCTGGATTCGCAGCAGTGGAAACCCGGCCTTACAAAAGTCTCTGGCATATGCTAGCATCCCTGTTAGCAAATCTGATATGTTAAACACTATGATACATTAAAAAAAAAAAAAAAAAAAGACACTAAACAAGAATGGAGTTCATGGGAGGATACCACAGAGGAAGCCACTGCTGTCCCCAAAAAAACATTGCTGCACGTTTAAAGCTTGCAAAAGAGCACCTGGATGTTCCACAGCAGTACTGGCACAATATTCTGTGGACAGCTGAAACCAAAGTTGAAACACACAACACTATGTGTGGAGAGAAAGGGGCACAGCACACCAACATCAAAACCTCATCCCAACTGTGATTTATGGTGGTGGGGGGCATCATGGTTTGGGTCTGCTTTGCTGTGTCAGGGCCTGGACAGATTGCTATCATTGAAGGAAAAATGAATTCCCAGGTTTATTAAGACATTTTGCAGGAGAACTTAATGCCATCTGTCCACCAGCTGAAGCTCAGCAGAAGAAGGGTGTTGCAACAGGACAACGACCCATACCATAGAAGTAAATCAACAAAAGAAGGGCTTAAACTGAAGAAAATATGCCTTCTGGAGTGGCCCAGTCAGAGCCCTGACTTCAACCCGATTGAGATGCTGTGGCATGACCTCAAGAAAGTGTTTTACACCAGAATATTGCTGAATTGAAACAGTTCTGTAAAGAGGAATGGTCAAAAATGACTCCTGACCATTGTGCACATCTGATCTGCAACTACAGGAAACATTTGGTTGAAGTTATTGCTGCCAAAGGGGGGTTAAAACAGTTATTAAATCCAAGGGTTTGCATACCTTTTCCACCTGCACTGTAAATGGTTTCATGTTTTCATTGAACACACCATGTAAACTCTCAATTATTTGTGTGTGGTTTTAGTTTAAGCCTACTTGCACACCAAGACGTTGCGTTAGGTGCTACGTTAAGGTCACATAACGTGCACCTAACACAACGTATGGTGCTGCAAGAGCCGACGGTAGAGTGAGCCGCGTTAGGCGGCTCGATTCCTATAATGTCTCATAGAGTGGCGCTGATTGGCCAGCGGGTCCACGTGATGCGGAGCGAGACACTCCGCATCACGTGGTCCCGCCGGCCAATCAGCGCCCGCCAGTGCAGTGAATATTAAGTAGCCATGTGCGCGGCTACTGTAGCTGGCTCTCCCCGCCTCCTCTCCGCCCCCCACTGCGCATGTGCAAACAGTCTAACGCGGCTATAGCCGCTCCAACGCCGTAGCATGCTGCACTTTGCGGAGAACGTGCAGCGTTACATGTAACGCAACGTGGGCTGTGTGAACAGCCCACTTGAGTTACATTGCTGTGCGTTGGGGGAGCGTTACAGGCGCACTAACGTGCGCCTGTAACGTCTTGGTGTGTAAGCAGCCTAAGCAGACTGTGATTGTCTATTGTTGTGATTTAGATGAAGATCAGATCACCTTTTATGACTAATTTGTGCAGAAATCCATACAATTAAAATACTTTTTATTGCTACTGTATGTTGTAAACAAAACATTACACGAAAACCTATAGTGAAGCAGTAAAAACTTATTTACAAGTTGAAATAAAGGAACTGGACCTGATATTTTTCACAATATATTCATTCATTGGTCAGTCAGTAAGTGATATCACAAACATCAAAAATAAAATACATAAAATGAAAAAAACAACATATACATCAAGCAATCCTACACAACTGTGTACAAACCAATGATTTATAGGACAAAAGCATTTCAAAGATTTACACTACTTCAGGAACAAAAAGGATCCACACATGGAACTACACACTTAAAGCAAACCTGCAGCATGCACACAGAGTCAGAGAGAGTAGGCCTATGCAATAGAGATGACCAATGAGATGCAAATTATTTCTCCTTGCATTCAAATTTCATGTTAATGTTACGCAGCTTGAACTTGGACCAATAAAATTTAGCAAAAATTGTAAGCTGCATAGAATTAACATGAAATTTGAAGGCATGGATAAACTCTTTGCTTCGTATTGATCATCCCTACTATGCAATACAGAAATCTACAGCCTTACTTATGTCATTTCACATTTTAAAACAAAATGGGTCCACCAAGGCCCAAAAGTTGCCTGGATTTGGAGTCAGATGTGAGACACAGGAATACCTGGAACACGCTCGTACCAAACCAGAACATGGTCTGCCCTCTGTACTGGTACTGGTACAGAGGCTTGCCAGAGGCTTAAGCAAAGGGCAAATCAGTATTTTCAGTACTCGGATATACAACTTTAAGGGCTCTTTCACAGCGCGACGTTAAAGTCACACGTTATAAAATACTTTAACGTAGAGTAACGCACAGCAATGCAAAGTCTGTGCGACATTTACAGTGCACACGTTGCGTTAGTGTGTAACGTGTAGCGTTATTAAAAAGTGCTGCATGATGTGCATTTAGCAATGTATCTGCTGCGTTATGTGTGTTGCCCATGCTCAGTAATTTCTTTTTTTAAACGCATGCACCGTTTTCATTTCATTAGTATCCATCAGTATGCGACGAAAATGCTGCACCAAGAGAAACAACGCAGGGCAAAATAACATCCAATATCATAACCTACATGCGCTGCGTTAGGGGCATGTGGTGCGACTGTAACGTCGCATCAAACGCAACGTCGCACTGTGAAAGATCCCTAAGGGTAGACATTAAGGATTCTGTCCTGTTTTAAAAAAGACTCAGCAGGCCAGTAACACAGAGTATTATGAAAGCTTACTATTGCTGACATTTTGTATACATACTAAAGGGATGCTTTAACCTCTGAAAAATAAAAACACAAGTAATAGTTGCAAATAACCCAGAACTAGTTTTGATAATCTCAACCAGTAAAAAGAAACTAAAAAGCTTTGCAAAGGATAGAAGACCAGAAATAAAATGCGGGAAATTTGGATACCAAATATCCTATAGTAACAGGTGATGGATACGGGTTATAAGAATGATACTCATTTACCTTCATTCTGTTACAGTAAATAATCACAAGTCGGCATCTTCAAACTGACCTAACACAGGCTCTGGATTACAATAATTATGCAGAATTGTAAACTCGGGTGCATGACGTAAACTTGGCAAGTAGGAATTCTCACTCAGTTGTGCATCATTACTGGTATTACAGCACTCACGCCTGGTCGTATGAATTACATCATCTTCATCTAAAGACAAGAAAACAAGTAGTAAGATATTTTAAAAATAAAAACTTGTCAATTGTTTTAAAAGAACCTTCAGAAAAATGTGAAACTGCTGCTCACTCTTAAAGGAATACTATCAATAAAAGTGACTTTTTAATAATCTATATTAGGGTACACATTACCACTTGTGCTCGGGGCACTTTATTCCCCCGGTTCTCTCTCCCTGCTTAGCCACTTCACAACTGAGGGGTTTTACCCCTTGAGCACCAGAGCAATTTTCACCTTTCAGCGCTCCTTCCATTCATTCGTCTATAACTTTATCATTACTTATCACAATGAAATGAACTAGATTTTGTTTTTTTTCAACACCAATTAGGCTTTCTTTAGGTGGGACATTTAGCCAAGAATTATTTTATTCTAAATATGTTTTAATGGGATAATCGGAAAAAATGTGGGGGAAAAACAAATATTTTTCAGTTTTCGGCCATTATAGTTTTTAAATAATGCATGCTACTGTAATTAAAATCAAAGAAATGTATTTGCCCATTTGTCCCAGTTATTACACCGTTTAAATTATGTCCCTATCACAATGTTTGGCGCCAATATTTTATTTGGAAATAAAAAGGTGCATTTTTTCAGTTTTGCGTCCATCCTAATTACAAGCCCATAGTTTATAAAGTAACAGTGTTATACCCTCTTGACATAAATATTTAAAGAGTTCAATTCCTAAGGTAACTATGTATTTTTTTTATTGTAATTTTCTTTCTTGTTTTTATTACACACACAAAAAAAAATAATAATTTGGGAGTGTGGGAGGTAATGAGTTAATTTATAATGTAAAGCCATGTATTTGTATATGAAAAATGTTTTTTGGGTGTAGTTTTACTATTTGGCCACAAGATGACCACAGTAATTTTTGTGCATGCGTCCTGTAAGCGTAGGAAGTACGCTTACAGGAAGTGTTATGAGGCTGGGCAATTTTTTTTTTTTACAATGATCGCGCTGCTTCTCATAGAAGCAGCAGATCATTGCTGGGGAGCTTAGACCAACAAACGGGAACGGTTTTTCCCGTTCATTGATCTCCAGGCAAGCAGGAGGCGGCATGCACAAGTGCGGGAGCACGCACACGAGCGAGCGGGAGTGCGGTCAGCAACGGGGGTACGTGCATCTACGCTCCCGGTGGGGAAAGGATGTTGAAAGGAGCGTAGATACATGTACCGTGGTGGTAAAGTGGTTAAAAAAATCATCCTTCATTTCTCACACAGTTCACAAATATCACTGTGTCACAGCATGCAGGAGACATGAGGAGGAGGCTGATCTGAGGAGGTAACCTGTAGCTAGATGTGCTGTAATATTGCTGTAATGTACAGTGGGATGCGAAAGTTTGGGCAACCTTGTTAATCGTCATGATTTTCCTGTATAAATCGTTGGTTGTTACGATAAAAAAAATGTATAATTATATATATATATATATATATATATATATATATATATATATATATATATCTGTTAAATATATCATATGGGAGACACACAAAGTGACATTTGAGAAGTGAAATGAAGTTTATTGGATTTACAGAAAGTATGCAATAATTGTTTAAACACAATTAGGCAGGTGCATAAATTTGGGCACCACAAAAAAGAAATGAAATCAAAATTTAGTAGATTCTCCTTTTGCAGAAATTACAGCCTCTAAATGCTTCCTGTAGGTTCCAAAGAGAGTCTGGATTCTTGTTGAAGGTATTTCGGACCATTCCTCTTTACAAAACATCTCTAGTTCATTCAGGTTTGATGGCTTCCGAGCATGGACAGCTCTCTTTAAGGGCCTGTTTCCACTACATGCAGATTGGATGCAGAAAAACTGACTCCAATGAATGCCTATGGGCCTGTTTCCACTAAACGCAATTTTTCTGATGCAGATTTTCCCATAGGCATTCATCGGAGTCAGTTTTTCTGCATCCATTCTGCATCCAATCTGCTTGTAGTGGAAACAGGGCCTAACTCACACTACAGATTTTCAATTATATTCAGGTCTGGGGACTGAGATGGCCATTCCAGAACCTTGTACTTGTTCCTTTGCAGGAATGCCTTAGTGGATTTTGAGCAGTGTTTAGGGTCGTTGCCTTGTTGAAAAATCCAGCCCCGGCGCAGCTTCAGCTTTGTTACTAATTGCTGGACATTGGTCTCCAGAATCTGCTGATACTGAGTGGAATCCATGCGTCCCTCAACTTTGAGAAGATTCCCAGTCCCTGCACTGGCCACAAAGCCCCACAGCATGATGGAATGCTGTGTTCTTTTTCCTTCATGCAGAACGCCCCATGTTATGCCCAAATAACTCAATTTTCGTTTCATCAGTCCACAGCACCTTATTCCAAAATGAGGCTGGCTTGTACAAATGTGCTTTAGCATACCTCAAGCGGCTCTGTTTGTGCTGCAAGCGGAGAAAAGGCTTCCTCTGCATCACTCTTACATACAGCATCTCCATGGGTAAAGTGCAAATGGTTGAACGATGCACAGTGACTCCATCTGTAGCAAGATCATGTTGTAGGTCTTTGGTGCTGGTCTGTGGGTTGACCGTTTTCACCATTCGTCGCTTCTGTCTATCCGAAATGTTTCTAGGTCTGCTACTTCAAGCCTTAACTTTAACTGAGCCCGTGGTCTTCCATTTCCTCAATATGTTCCTAACTGTGGAAACAGACAGCTGGAATCTCTGAGACAGCTTTCTGTACCCTTCCCCTAAACCATGATGGTGAACAATCTTTGTATTCAGGTCATTTACAGTTGTTTGGAGACCCCCCATGTTGCTACTCTTCAGAAAAAAATTAAAAAAGGGGGAGACTTACAATTGACCGCCTTAACCACTTCACAACTGAGGGGTTTTACCCCTTGAGCACCAGAGCAATTTTCACCTTTCAGCGCTCCTTCCATTAATTTGTCTATAACTTTATCATTACTTATTACAATGAAATGAACTAGATCTTGTTTTTTTTCGCCACCAATTAGGCTTTCTTTAGGTGGGACATTATGCCAAGAATTATTTTATTCTAAATGTGTCTTAATGGAAAAATAGGGAAAAAATTCATTATTTTTCAGTTTTCGGCCTTTATAGTTTTTAAATAATGCATGCTACTGTAATTAAAACCCATGAAATTTATTTGCCCATTTGTCCCGGTTATAAAACCGTTTAAATTATGTCACTATCATAATGTTTGGCGCCAATATTTTATTTAGAAATAAAGGTGCATTTTTTTCAGTTTTGTGTCCATCCCTAATTACAAGCCCCTAGTTTATAAAGTAACAGTGTTATACCCTCTTGACATAAATATTTAAAAAGTTCAGTCCCTAAGGTACGGTAACTATTTATGTATTTTTTTTAATAGTAATTTTTTTTTTTTTAATTACAAAAAAAAATAAAATTGGGGAGCGTGGGAGGTAATGAGTTAATTTTTAATGTATAACCAATGTATTTGTATATGAAAAATGCTTTAGGGTGTAGTTTTACTATTTGGCCACAGTAAGTTTTTGTTTATGCGACCTGAAAGCGTGCAGGAAGTACGCTTGCAGGAAATTCATGGATTGCTGGGAAACTTTTTTTCCACAATGATCGCGCTGCTTCTTGTAGAAGCAGCTGATCATTGCGGGGGGCTTAGATCAACGAACGGGAAAGCTATTTCCCGTTCATTGATCTCCGGGCGAGCGGGCGGCAGCGTGCACAGCAGCGTGCGTGGCGTCAGGTGCGGATTTCTCCGTCCCTTGGTGGTAACAGGGTGGAAAAAGGGACGGAGAAATCCGCACCGCTGGGGGTAAAGTGGTTAAATACTCTTTCTCATAATTGGATTCACCTGTGTATGTAAGTCAGGGGTCACTGATCTTACCAGGCCAATTTGAGTTCCACTAGTTAGTTCTAAAGGTTTTGGAATTAATAAAATGACAACAGTGCCCACATTTATGCACCTGCCTAATTTTATTTAAACAATTATTGCACTTTTTGTAAATCCAATAAACTTCATTTCACTTCTCAAATATCACTGCATGTGTCTCCTATATGATATATTTAGCTGATCATTTTATCGTAACAACCAACGATTTATACAGGAAAATCATGACAATTAACAAGGTTGCCCAAACTTTCGCATCTCACTGTAACTATCAGGGAGAGGAGTATACACTATACCTGACTGACTGGCTTGGTTGTGACTTTTCACTCCAGGCTGTATCTATTTAGTAGGCTGCTATGTGGTGCCATGCTGAGAGGGAGAGATGCTGTTTACAAAGGCTATCAGGATTTTTATCAGTCAGAGAAGCAAAGATGATAAACACACATTGCTGGAATCTTTAACCCTTTACCACCATCTGAATAAGATTATTTCAGCAAGGTGATTATTAAACCATACAATGCAGGAACACGGTCTAGCACTCTAATGCTGGGCATACACTGCATTTTTTTCTTATCAATCAAGCCGCTGATTGCTCGATTGATAATTTCCGACGTGTCCGATCATGCGGCAGATCGATTCCGCACTCGATCCCTGTGGGCAGACAATGGAACAGAAACGAAGAGAAGATAAGAAGTGCCCACAGGGATGAGCGGGAATCGATCCGGGTGCACGCGGGGACGGGCCGGAATCGAGCCACCGGCTCGATCCGGTGCAGAATTACATCCGTGTATGCCCAGCATAAGAGCCCGAAACTTTTGCATCTAAAAACCTGATGGAGGATTTTACAACAGAGAGGCAGAGCAGTGTGAGCAAGGAAATTGCTCCTAGTACTTGTTGTAATATGTGCCCTAATGCTGGGCATACATGGCTCGTTTTTGCCGCTCGATTCTACCATTTGATCGGTTTGCTGCTCGATTCTGCAGTCAATTCTCTTTACTTCCGCTCATTTTTATTATCTTTTTCCATTCACTGCAATCCAGAATTGAGCGGCGAAACGATCGGGCGGGAGATCGGACATGTCGGAAATTAATATCGAGCCATCTTAATGTGTTAAAAATGAGCCGTGTATGCCCAGCATCACATACAGCATTACTAGGAAAAATGTTTAATAATAAATGCAATAACTGGGACAAATGGGCAAATAAAAGGTGTGGGTTTTAATTACGTTAGCATGTATTATTCTAAAACTATAATGGCCGAAAACTGAGAAATAATGATTTTTTTCTTATTTTTCCTGTTAAAACACTCTCATAAAAAAATAATTCTTGGCAAAAAGTACCCCCCAAAAAAGCCTAGTTGGTGGTAAAAAAAACAACAACAAGATAAAGGGTTTGATAGGGGTCAATCTTTTTTTCCCCTCTATTCATTTTTCTTATTCCCCAATTTGTTATTCCTTCATTTGTTTTTAATCAAACTTATCTCTTTAGTTCTATTACTCCTGGTCCCTACTGTTTGATGAATTCTATAGTTCATAGTACATTCAGTCATATTTCACCCTTTGGGTGAATTCCTGCTAATATTCATGGGTGTTGAAAACTAATCATCAGATGTCTTTCAAATCTAGAAGATTCCGTAAAGCTTTAAAGTGATACTTAAAACAACAACAAAAAATATACATTTTACTGACCTGGGGCTTATTGCAGCCCCCTACATTCATCCTGTGCCATCCTTCCGCGACCCTCCAGCAATCAGGTGCGACCCCCTGAAAGCTGGTCAGAGGCTACTGCGCATGCGTGGCCCCGAGCCCCCGCATTATGATCACGCTCCCGTTTAGCATTGCAGCAGCGATTTTCCTGTACTGCGCATAATGCTGTCCTGCACAAAGGCGCAGCAAGTAGGCGCGTGGATGGCCAGCTTTCAGGGGGTCGCCGCTGCTGGAGGATCTCGGAAGGATGGGGCGGGCAAAGGATGACTGTGGGAGGCTGCAGGAAGCCCTAGGTAAGTTAAACTGTTTTTTTTTTTTACTGTAGATTTCCTTTAAAGGATACCTGAAGTGACATGTGAGTTGTGACATGATGAGATAGACATGTGTATGTACAGTGCCTAGCACACAAATAACTATGCTGTGTTCCTTTTTCACTTTCTCTGCCTGAAAGAGTTAAATATCAGGTATTTAAGTGGCTGACTCAATCCTGACTCAGACAGGAAGTGACTACAGTGTGACCCCCACTGATAAGAAATTCCAACTATAAAACACTTTCCTAGCAGAAAATGGCTTCTGAGAGCAAGAGATAAAAAGGTGAATTTCTTATTAGTGAGGGTCACACTGAAGTCACTTCCTGTCTGAGTCAGGACTGAGTCAGCCACTTGACTATCTTATATTTAACTCTTTCAGGCAGAGAAAGAAAAAAAAGGAACACAGCATAGTTATTTGTGTGCTAGGCACTGTACATACCCATGTCTATCTCATCATGTCACATGTCACTTCGGGTATCCTTTAAATGCAAGAAGGGAAAATGTGCCATTTTGGTGATAAAATAGCACAAACCCAAACAGCAACACTAAACAGAGGAAGCTGTAAATAATCGAAAAACTCGTTAAACTTCATACAGATGTCAATATCAATGACAATATGAAAGCAGCTGACCATCTTTAGTTATAGCTGTTTTCCTAACAGTTACCACAAGTTTGTATAGATATCGAACAAGATCTAGAGCAGACCCTGCAACAGGCAAAAGCAAACAGAAGGGTTGGTGTTTTCAACCTACTGCATTCATAAGATCCCCTGCAAAGTACGTATATTCACATGATTCAACCGCCCTGCTCATCAACCGGCAACTAAACCCTGAAAGAACTGAAAAGGAATTTCAGAATGGTCATACTTTCCACTCATTACTTACAAATTCACAATCCAAACAACTTAACACCTTCAACCTCTACTTCACACCAAGATTGTACTTCACTAGCAAGATTGATACAGTACGTACTCATGCAGCCCTATTCACCAAGCCACTCACTACCTCCATCCTCCTTCTGTCTGCCTGCTCACTCACCCATACTACCCTTGCTCTGTACAAAGGTCAGTCACTCACTCTATCCTCCTATTCGCTAAGAACTTTCACTGAAAAGCATCTTTCCTTACTAATCTCTGATGCACACCACTCTAATTTCCCTGGCGGCATGATTATTTCCAGATTTTTTTTTTTACAAAAGCGCTGCAATTTTTTCACAAGCGTTCAGACCCTAAAAATCATACCGCTTGATAGATCTGCGGCAGCCCTGCACATTCCACACCTCAAGTGGATCCAACTCAGGATTACTGCTCTGAGCTGCGGATTTTCGTCCCAAGCCTGACTCGGGGTTACCACTAAGGAGGTTAAGTGCACTCTGAACCCTATTCCCTCTCATTTCATCCCTCCGCATTCCTCCTATTGGGGATTCAGCAGTGCCCTTATAAGTTTCATGGAGCCTCATCTTTGCCAGCCTCCCCTCCTTTTTGGTGATCCTCTCCCCCCCCAGCTCTGACTATACCCAGTAGAGCAACGGCACATGCTCAATTGTGCTCCGGAGTGGCCAAGAGAGCTCTGAGCCTGTTCCTTACATTAAATCCTCCTGTCCTGTAACTGGTCACCTTCCCCCACTTTTGCATCCAGGACTATACAAGTGTTGCCTTTCCTTTGGAGCTCTCTCCTACAGCTTGTCAGTCGTACGTCAAGCCTAGCAGCCTTTAAAGTGGAAATCCAGTGAATATTTCACATTCTACCAATCCTCTTGTTGTATAAAAAGCTAAAATTATCTGTTTGGTGTTTTTCATCAAAATCTCTCCTGGAGCTTCATGCCTGCCAACTTTCAGCATGTTGCCCCAAATGTTGTTACAAAATACAATGGCGTCTATCTCAAGTAGGCAGAACCCCATGGTGTCTTACTTTTGGGGGGGGGGGGGGGGGGGGGGGGGGGCTACGTAAGTTGGTAGGCACGAACCTCAGAGAGGTAGATAATTATACAATAATACAACAAGAGGATCGGCAGAATGGGAAATATTCACTGGCTTTCCGCTTCAAATGCACCGCTTCAGACAAGCTTATAATTGGTCACTGGGCCATATGCAATTCACTTTTTCTCCTAAGTTTTCTCCTAGAAGTTAATATTTCATCTCTGATTTAAAATATTTTTTAAATCATTTTTAAACACTTTGCAATGAAAAAAGTTCCAAAAAGTTGGTGAAAAAGTACTATCAAAACTATTTTGAGCTTTTGTTTAATTGCCGGTGGTTTAAAAGGCATTTTATTGACAAATTTGAATATATCACCTAGGAGAAAAGTCAGGAGAAAAAGTTAATTGCATATGGGCCACTGACATATATATTAACCTTCTTGGCGGTAACCCCGAACGTAGTTCGGGGTAAGCCGCCGGAGGGTGCCGCTCAGGCCCTGCTGGGCCGATTTGTTAAATTTTTTTTTTGCTGGACGCAGCTAGCACTTTGCTAGCTGCGCCAGCACCCCGATCGCCGCCGCCGCGCGCCCGATCGCCGCTATCCGGTGCGGCGCGCGGCCCCCCCCCCCCCCCCCAGACCCCGTGCGCTGCCTGGCCAATCAGTGCCAGGCAGCGCCGAGGGGTGGCCCGGGACTCCCAATGACGTCCCGACGTCAGTGACATCGGTGACGTCATCCCGCCCGTCGCCATGGCGACGGGGGAAGCCCTCTAGGAAATCCCGTTCTTTGAACGGGATTTCCTGATCGGAGATCGCCGAAGGCGATCGAAGAGGGCGGGGGGATGCCGCTGAGCAGCGGCTATCATGTAGCGAGCCCTGGGCTCGCTACATGATATATATAAAAAAAAAAATAAAAATAAACTGCCGCGCTGCCTCCTGGCGTATTTTTTTTATACCGCCAGGAGGGTTAAAGGCTCATACACACATCAGACCATAGTCTTTGGAAAATGAAAGATCACAGACCAATTTTACCCCCTTCCATGTAGTATGAAAGCCATACCTACACAGTCTATTCTTTGGAGCTGAACTCCCCATCAGACAGAAATCTTTGCAAGATGCTGCACACAAAGATGCTGTAGACATTCAAAAGATCAGTATCTGCAAAAGATCTGTTCCTGCAAAAGATCCGTTCCTGCAAAATGCATTCATAGTCTATGACAGAGCTCCCCAACCCTGTCCTCAAGGCCCACCAACAGTGCATGTTTTGCAGAAAACCACAAACATACACAGGTGAGATAATTAGTGTCTCAGCAGAGCTGATTAACTACCTCTGTGGATTTCCACAAAACATGCACTGTTGGTGGGCCTTGAGGACAGGGTTGGAGAACACTGGATATCTGCAGATCATCATACACACCTTGTTTAACAGACATTCATCTGCAGATCAGATCCACCAGGATGGATTTTCAGATCTGCAGATGATTGTTTGATCTGCAGATGAATGTCAGTTAAACAAGGTGTGTATGATGATCTGCAGATCTCATAGACTATGAATGCAATTTGCAGGAACGGATCTTTGTCAGGAACAGATCTTTGCAGATACTGATCTTTTGTGTCTGTACAGCATCTGTGTGTGCAGCATCTTGCAAAGATTTTTTTCTGATGGGGAGTTCAGCTCCATAGAAAAGACTGTGAAGGTATGGCTCTTATACTACATGGAAGGGGTTAAATTGGTCTGTGATCTTTCATTTTCAAAAGACTACGGTCTGATGTATCTATGTATGTGGCCTAACTCCTTCGTCTCTCCACTACTGTAGTGTCTACACCACCCAACCATCCTCTAGATTGTAAACTTGCAGGGGCAGAGCTAACCCCCTCCTCTTCTCAGCGTTGCTGAGGTTTTGAACCACTGACATAACCACCCATTTCCACTCCTAACCAGGATCACCTAGGGTGATCAGGGATCCGCAATATTAGTAGTCCTATGAAGCAAACAGTAGAGAGCAGAGGATATGAGTCCAGCTTCAGAGTTCATTTTAGTAAGCTGCAGCAGCGCAGAGAATGGTGAGACACAATAGTTCGAATTGCTATACCATGCACGTGGGTGACCCCAAATGTTCATATATAAGCAACAAAGACCATACTGTACCGACTCACGAAGTGTAGTGGCCGTACTCACAACAGCAGGCTTATTTGACTAGTCCTTCAACCCACCACCGGAGTTCACGGCTAGGTGGAGGACCTGAATAGTCAGATGGAGTCCGTTTGCAAAGTAGTTCCACTCGTTTGGTTAGCACGATGCATTGAATCCGGACCGAGCAGCAGTATCCACGGACAACCCGCCGGCTTACTTGCAAACACACAAGTGTATCAAGTCCCAGAGGCTTGACTCAGGAAATGGCATCCTTGGATGAATCCAACAGGAGCGGAGGACATCAGCCGGTGATAGGCAGAAACCGGCAAGGGGCAGCGGGAGGCAGATGCAGGCAGCACGTGGGGTGTCAGAGCCACGCCGACCGCCCTGACATGTTTCACCGAGTCTACCGGCTTTTTCAAAAGCAGGCGTCGCTAGACCAGTGTTAATGCCCTACCTAAATACGCATCACGCAGCCTCCCATTCAGGCTAGAGTGTTCGTCATCCGCCCCCGGGGGAAAGCCACAGCCAATCAGCAAGAGGCTGAATCACGGGAGAGATAAGTAAATAATCCCAGCGTGTAAATCACTCATCTATAAGGGTAAAGGCATGTAGGCTAGCAAGTGGCTATCACAGGGAGGCATAGATGGGCAACACGCGCATACGTACAAAACAAACATAATCACAACAATTATTGACCATACTACGTACAGTTTATTTTAGTTAATGTATAGGGCTATATCCATAAAGGGAACAGAGTTGATGACTGGTCATATATCATATAGTCAAAAAGACAACTGGACATCAAACAAACCGGCCAAATATTATGGCCAGATCCCCAAAAATGGGATCCACTGTCAAAAATGAACACCTCTATGTATGGCAATGTCGCAGGAGGAGGACTCAGACAACAACAGGACAGAGGCGACCCGCCCACAGACACAGGGCGCCCAGGATTATATAGATGGTAGACAGAGGAGGAGCCAAGGGACAGAAGGCTCACCAGATCCGTGAAAAGTCACACCAGTAAAAATGCTGCAAATCCAATCGAGTCGTTCAGACCCGGAGGGTCTATCGCTCTGAGCTCAAAAATCCACAGATTCTTTTTGAGGTAGCAACCGGTCATAGTTGCCTCCTCTGATCGTCGTGTGGATACGGTCGAGAAAGACGATGCGCAACCCACGGTAATCACCACCATGAATCAGTTTGAAATGTCGTGCCACAGGTGTGGTGGATGTCACACTTTTGATATTAGCAAGATGTTCACCAATCCTGCTCTTCAAGTCTCGTCCCGTTTTGCCAACACAGAAAACCTCACATTGGCAAAAAAGGAGGTACACCACGAATGTAGTGTTGCAATTAACATAGTGCTGCAATTTCAAATGGTGTCCATTAGGGAGCAACACCTGTCTCCCCACAGACAAAAACCGACAAATGGTACAGCCACCACAGCTGTATGTACCAGTGCCGACACAATGGGGGAGCACGTTCTCAACACCACGAAAATGACTTTTCACAATAAGGTCCCGGAGGGAGGGCATCCTTCTGAAAGCAATCCTCGGCTGCGGTGTAACCAATGTGCTAATTTTAGGGTCATTTGTTAGGATGTTCCAGTGGCGGTCAAAAATATGCGCAATTTCTTTGTGCTGAGCGGAAAATTTCATGCACAAACGTATGCCTTCATCACCATCCCTCCAGGACCCACCCCCTGAAACCAGGGTGTTATGATTTTGCCCCACACTTTATCTAAACATGTATTATGTACATATGTTGCTGGATGTTCTGATTATATTGGCCTCAATTCACTTTTGCTTATCTCCTGTCTGTAATAACATTTCTAGAGTTATCACCATGGTGATAAGGCATGTAGTATTCAGGAAACATTTTGCCTCAGGCAAACCTAAAGTTAACTCTTCTGTCTTTAACCTCCTTAGCGGTAACCCTGTGCTAGACACGGGGTAAGCCGCCGGAGGGTGCCGCTCAGGCCCTGCTGGGCCGATTTAATTTTTTTTTTTGCTACACGCAGCTAGCAATTTGCTAGCTGCGTGTGCATGACGATCGCCGCTGCTGCCCGCCGATTCGCCGCTATCAGCGCAGCCCCCCCCCCCGACCCCTTTCGCTGCCTGGCCAATCAGTGCCAGGCAGCGCCGAGGGGTGGATCGGAATGCCCGCTGACGTCACGACGTCGATGTCGCCATGGCGACGGGGAAGCCCATACAGGGAATCCCGTTCAGAACGGGATTTCCTGCAGGGAACGGGATTCCCTGTAGGGTAAAGGCGCCGGCGGCGATCGGAGGGGTGGGAGGGATAGCGGAGGGAGGGGGGAAGCATGTAGCTAGCGCTAGGCTAGCTACATGCTTTAAAAAAAAAAAAAAATTAAAAAGTGCTGCGCTGCCCCCTGGCGGATTTATTGTACCGCCAAGGGGGTTAAGTTAACTCTTCAATCCTTAAAATAACTCCAGAATTCTAAAGTTAAAGACAGGCTGTTAATTAACTGAGTGTGAAAATAACTACAGAGGAGGTAACTTAAGGAAGAGATAAAGATAACTCTCTCACTGTGCGGTGGCAAGTTTACTCTTGCCTTATCTCCAGCGTGATCTTAGTGAATCAACGCTACGTAGCGTGGATCGGGGAGGTTGGCCTTAGAGCTGCGCAGCAGCATTCGCGACTATGCGGACTGCGCAGCCGCGGCCACAGCAAGCGGCCATTTTACGAGAGGCAGGAGAGCCCGACCCGGGCCGTGAGGTCGGCAGCCGGCCCGGTGGGGCTAATGATCGGGGGGACCCGGCGGATCGGCACGGGGGGCGCGGACGGCGTCCTCCGTGCCTTAAAAGATGAGGCAGGTGATTAACTTTTTTTCTTAATTTCGCCTCGTAAGTCCTTTAAGTTACCTCCTCTGCAGTTAATTTACCTCCTCTGTAGTTATTTTCACATGCAGTTAATTAACAGCCTGTCTTTAACTAACTTCAGAATTCTGGAGTTATTTTAAAAATTGAAGAGTTAATTTAACCAGTTCAGCCTATCTGGACGAGCTTACTCGTCCAGATAGGCACTGCTGCTCCCGCCGCATGGTGCGCGCGATCGGCCCGCCGCCTGCCGCTGGCCCCCCCGATCAGTGAATGGGAATATAATTCCCATTCACCGATCTAACTTCCCCACAGAAAAACCGACACTTTCTATTCAGAGAGCGCGGTACTTCTGGCCCCAGGAAACTTCTCCTCTTCTTTTTAGTTCCTGGATGCGAGATCGTTCACATCCAGGACTTTTTGTACTGTGGCCATCTTATGGCCAAATAGTAAACTGCACCCACATACATTTTTAATTAAACAATTCTATTATTTTACATTTAAAATTAGCAGTTTCCCTCCCACACCAAAAATTATCTGCATACATTTAATAAAAAAACAAAACAAACAAAAACATAAATAGTTACCCAAGGGTCTGAACTTTTTAAATATGCATGTCAAGAGAGTATGTTATTATATTATTTAAAATTATAAGCTTATAAATAGTGATGGACGCAAATTGAAAAAATGCACCTTTATTTCTAAATAAAATATCGGCACCATAAATTGTGATAGGGACATCATTTAAACGGTGTAATAACCAGGGCTGTGGAGTCGGAGTCGGAGTCGTGGAGTCGGGCAATTTTGGGTGCCTGGAGTCGGAGTCGGGAAAAAATGCACCGACTCCGACTCCTAATGAATTTGTAACTGTAATTAAAATAGAAAATATGATAAAATGTTCTATTTCTCAGATAATAGTCATTAAAAATAATGTATATATACAGTATATATACAGTAAAAGCTGTGCTTTGTCCACAAAAATGAAATAAACCAATCTAAATTAGTTACTTGTGCTGCTTCAATAAAGCAGTCCCCATATTTTTAAGGTCAGATATACATATCTGATTGTGACTGTATATATGATGTGTACACAGGAATCTCTTATATATACTAAATAACATCTATGCTGTAAGAATAAAGCCTGATGTGTAGCCGTGTCACTAATAGAGATGGTCAACGAGATGGAAATAATTCTGCATTGATGCTGATTTATGCAAATGTACGCACTCCCTTTGCAGATGAAATCAAATAATTTGATATGTTATTAAAATTTGGTTTGGTGACTACAAATTAAAGGGTAACTGAGACGGATGAAAAGTAAAGTTTTATACATACCTGGGGCTTCCTCCAGCCCCCTTCAGGCTAATCAGTCCCTCGCTGTCCTTCACCACCCGAATCTTCTGCTGAGTCCTGGTAATTCAGCCAGTCAGCGCAGTCCGGCCGCATGCCGCTCCCACAGCCAGGAACATTCTGCACCTGCGCAATAGTGCTGCACAGGTGTAGTATGCTCCTGGCGGCGGAGTGTGTGCATGCGCACTACGCCTGACTGGCTCAAGTACCTGGACTCATAGCAGAAGATCCAGGTGGTGGAGGAGTACAACGAGGGACTGATTATCCTGAAGGCGGCTGGAGGAAGCCCCAGGTATGTATAAAACTTTAATTTCATCTGTCTCAGGTTTACTTTGTTACACAGTAGTACTATACTCTACATATGCACTCCCCACAGAGCTGCAGGGAATCCACTGAGAATGCTGTGCACATTGAACACAGAGGTGTTGTCTGTTTACAATCTCCTCATTCCCCTGCAGAGTACCTGCACATCATTCTTACATGTACCCACACTTACATTGCCTAGGGCCTGATAGATGTTCTTTGTTCCGGTTTGTACCTTTTACAAGTACTCTTACCAAGGACTAGTTTTAGTCTAAAGGGAATAAATATAGTAGTCTACACATCCTTCTCACTTCAGTTGTCTTGTAAAATTCCTAAGCGTTGGCAGTTAAGAGACGAATTTCATGTTACATACTTTTAACCAACAAAATTGTAATATGCAAATTAGAGGAGTCGGAGTCGTGGAGTCGGAGGAATCCTAAACTGAGGAGTCGGAGTCGGTGGATTTTTGGACCGACTCCACAGCCCTGGTAATAACCGGGACAGATGGGCAAATAAAATACATGAGTTTTAATTACAGTAGCGTATATTGACTTCAAACTATAATGGCCAATAACTGAGAAATAATGATTTTTTTTCATTTCTTTCTTAGGCTTCCTGTTAAAATGGATTTAGAAAAAAATTCTTAGCAAAATGTACTACCCAAAGAAAGCCTAATTAGTGGCGGAAAAAACAAGATATCGATCAATTAATTGTGATAAGTAGCAATAAATTTATTGGCGAATGAATGGGAGGTGAACGTTGCTTGGATGCATGAGGTTTTCGACACTGCGGTGCTGAACCGGTTAAAGAAAGAAGAGTTAACTTTAGGTTTGCCTGAGGTAAAATGTTTCCTGACTACTACATGCCTTATCACCATGGTAACAACTCTAGAAACGTTATTAAAGCGAAGGTTCAGGGACTGTTTAAAAAAAATAAAAATCCGCATCCACTTACCTGGGGCTTCCTCCAGCCCGTGGCAGGCAGGAGGTGCCCTCGGCGCCGCCCCGCAGGCTGCCGGTGGTCTCCGGTGGCCGACCCGACCTGGCCAGGCCGGCGGCCAGGTCGGGCTCCTTCCGCGTTCCAAAATGCGCCTCACGGCGGCGCGCTGACGTCATCGGACGTCCTCCGGGCTTTACTGCGCAGGCTCAGTAGTTCTGAGCCTGCGCAGTAAAGCTCGGAGGACGTCCGATGACGTCAGCGCGCCGCCGTGAGGCGCATTTTGGAACGCGGAAGGAGCCCGACCTGGCCGCCGGCCTGGCCAGGTCGGCCACCGGAGACCACCGGCAGCCTGCGGGGCGGCGCCGAGGGCACCTCCTGCCTGCCACGGGCTGGAGGAAGCCCCAGGTAAGTGGATGCGGATTTTTATTTTTTTTAAACAGTCCCTGAACCTTCCCTTTAAAGACAGGAGATAAGCTTAGTGAATTGAATGTCTTTTGAACTACTGATGTATCTGTTTTGAACTATGTCCAATACTACAAAACATATTTTATATATAGTTACATAGTTATTTTGGTTGAAAAAAGACATACGTCCATCGAGTTCAACCAGTATAAAGTACAACACCAGCCTGCTCCCTCACATATCCCTGTTGATCCAGAGGGAGGCGAAAAAACCCTTACAAGGCATGGTCCAATTAGCCCCTAAAGGGAAAAATTCCTTCCCAACTCCAGATGGCAATCAGATAAAATCCCTGGATCAACATCATTAGGCATTACCTAGTAATTGTAGCCATGGATTTATGATAAAATGCTCATTGTAAATTACTGAGGAATACTTTGCCCTGATATGAAAGTTTGGTTAACACGTAATAAATCAATCTTTTTCCAACTCCAACAAAAATAAGAGTGAATCGGCTTGAAATTAGTTAAAAACTAATACCTTTATTATCTTTTAAAAGTGCCATTTAGCTACCCATCATGCTGATCAATTCAATTTAGCGAATTCCTAAGTACAGGAGTCCCTGGTTAATGAACCAGATAGTGACTGTAGGTTCGTTTTTAACCTGAATCTGTTCTGAAGTAGGAACATTGTGCCATCTCTGTCCCCTTAACCTCCTCTGTGCCCCTTTCTGTGTCACCTCTGCCCTTTGTACCTGTTTAAACAAGTTTAAAAGCCATTTTTTCCAAATAGATTTTCTCAAAAACTACAAGTTCAAAAGTACATTTTTTGACTTGTTCCCATGGAAATATAGAATCCATGCCATTCGTATCGGCTGGTCATTCGTCGGGGGCTAACTGTACCATATCTCTAAAAAGCTCTGCAAACATATTAGGGACAAGTTATTCAGAAAAACTAAGGACATGCATGGCAAAGAACATTTTCAAAAGAAAGCCAGCAATATGTCACCATCCATGAAGCTACAGGGAATGGACATCAATAGGTGAAATGAGATTTGGGACATTGCGCAATGAGGGCAGGTAGTTTACAGTAGCGGAATTGGCTAGAAAGTACCCCACAGCACAAGACATGTGGACCTTTTTTACACAGTGTGTGAAAAATACCTGTTAGTTTCCGGTAATAGGCATTTCTGATAGTCCTTCAGTCCGGCCCCCTGAATTGAGAGTACACTGGATCCGTCTTATTTAAAGGGAAGGTTCAGGGAGGGTGCCTAAAAAATAAAAATCAATTTCCACTTACCTGGGGCTTCCTCCACCCCGTGGCAGGCAGGAGGTGCCCTCGCCGCCGCTCCGCAAGCTCCCGGTGGTCTCCGGTGGCCGACCCGACCTGGCCAGGCCGGCTGCCAGGTCGGGCTCTTCTGCACTCCAAGGCCCGGCACTTCTGCGTCCCACGCCGACGCGCTGACGTCATCGGACGTCCGCCGCGCTGTACTGCGCAGGCACAGAACTACTGCGCCTGCGCAGTACAGCCCGACGGACGTCCGATGACGTCAGCGCGCCGGCGTGGGACGCAGAAGTGCCGGGCCTTGGAGCGCAGAAGAGCCCGACCTGGCAGCCGGCCTGGCCAGGTCGGCCACCGGGAGCCTGCGGAGCGGCGGCGAGGGCACCTCCTGCCTGCCACGGGCTGGAGGAAGCCCCAGGTAAGTGGAAATTGATTTTTATTTTTTAGGCACCCTCCCTGAACCTTCCCTTTAAAGGGACTACGAGCAGTGCAGAAACTATGGGAAGATGCATATAATTTTAAAGCTCTCTTTCTCCTCTTTCCAATGATATATAAACCACCGCCCTACGCCTTTTAGTTTTCGCTATTTTCGCGATTGAAATTGCCAAAATAGAGAAAACTAAAAGACGTAGGGCGACGATTTAGGTGTCGTCAGAAAGAGGAGAAAGAGAGCTTTAAAATGATATCCATCTTTCCATAGTTACATTGTATTACACAGGCCGACTTTTTCTGCTGAATGGAGCTGCTGACTTTGAGAAAAAGTCGCCCTGTGTAATACAATGTAACTATGGAAAGATGGATATCATTTTAAAGCGCTCTTTCTCCTCTTTCTGGCGACACCTAAATCGTCGCCCTATGCCTTTTAGTTTTCTCCATTTTCGCGATCGAAATCGAAATCGCGGCAATTTCAATCGCGAAAATAGCGAAAACTAAAAGGCATAGGGCGGCGGTTTATATATCATTGGAAAGAGGAGAAAGAGAGCTTTAAAATGAAATGCATCTTTCCATAGTTTCTGCACTGCTCGGAGTCCCTTTAAGAAACACAGACTTTAATTAATTAAACCCAATTAAGGCCACCAGCCAGCATATATAGGTGCACCTCCCCCTTCATCCCTCACTTATCACAGCGTAATATACACCAAGGTGCACACACAAAGTCAGAAGGAAGCGAGTCAGAACCTTACACCAGGAGTGACTTATAGGGTATGGGTTATAGAGGGGGCCGGACTGAAGGACTATCAGAAATACCTATTACAGGACACGAACAAGTATTTTCTCTCTGCATCCTCCAGTCCGGCCCCCTGAATTGAGAGACCACAGAGAACTTGCTCTTACTCACAATTAGGGTGGGACAACTGCCTGCAGAACTTTTCTTCTGTAGGACATGTCCTGAATCGACAGCAGGTCAATTCTGTAGTGTCTTTTAAACGTTGATGGGTTTGACCACGTTGCCGTTCTACAGATCTGATCTAAAGATGCCCCTGCTCTTTCTGCCCATGAGGTAGAGACTGATCTAGTTGAATGGGCTTTAACCTGTATTGGAGATTCTTTACCTGCTGACTGATAGCAAATATCTATTGTCTGTCTTATCCATCTAGCTACTGAAGACTTAAGGTCCGTACACACGTCGGACTGGAGGCAACGACGGGTCCGTCGTTGCCTCCCGCTGGGTGGGCGTTCCAACGACAGTCCGGCGTGTGTACGCACTGTCGGCGGACTGATACGGCTGTTTCTGAGCGATCTGCCAGGCGGATCGCTCAGAGACAGCTGTATCAGTCCGCCGACAGTGCGTACACACGCCGGACTGTCATTGGAACGCCCACCCAGCGGGAGGCAACGACGGACCCATCGTTGCCTCCAGTCCGACGTGTGTACGGACCTTTAGTGGCTTGCAAACCCTTCCTTTGTCCTGAAAACAAAACTAGTAACTTATTTTTCAGCAAAGACAAATAACACCTTTGTGAGCACTTTTCCACGCTACATAGTCTCAGTCCCTTGCTTTAGCTCATCTAAGTGCTCTATTTCTGCATGCATCTTTAAATGGTAAGAACTAAGCAGATATATACATTTTTATTCACTCTAACTCAGAAGACATCTTCCATGCTCAATCCTTCCAGGAACAAAGGCTCTGTTTTCCTGTTGGCCGATCAAGAATTGTAATCCACAAGGAAGTATAGCAATCCACACATCTTGTGTAAGCAGTCTTTTCTTTCTTTTGCAGATAAACAGCTCCAGCACTTCAAGGTTCATCCTGGTAAGTGTGATTCAAGCCTGCAATCTTTTTAGTTACTGTTATTGAATGAGTATTTGATAGAAACTTTCAATGCTCATATTTTTCTCAACAGGACTCCATCCAAGTTACTGCAGACTATCATACAGGTAGACTCCTACTTAAATTAATTGAACTGGTAAACTGGTAAATAATATCTCTAATAAACTTCATTTTCTTTCAGAAACTCAGAACATCACTTCTACAGGTAAGTATACTTTTCTTTATATGAAGAAATATAATTCAGAGAAATGACTGCAGGAAGGTTCTCATAATTACTTGTACACATAGACTCTTATAGACTCATGAGGCCTCTTGGCAACAGCTTGATTCACTTCACAAATAGAAAGTCTTTGGGATTCTTTTACACATCTTATAAACTCCAGAGAATACCTGAACGCTTGGCTTGAGCTAGGAGCAGTTCATACATTCATACTTAGATCAATTAGCCGCCTTTGCATTAATTTTTCCACAATGTAGCTTCAGTCACAAGTTTACCTTCTCCTCTCTTGCATGCTCTGTCTTCATAGATTGTCTCAGTATACAGGAAATCATCTCTCCAGCTTTACTATCTTCTCTCTTATCTTCCTGCTTTCTACTCTGAATACTTCTTAATCAGCTGATTACTCTTTCTGCCTCTCTCTCTCTGCGCAGTCTTCAGGTTCACTGTACCTCTCCGTTGCTCTCTTAATCATTGCAGCCAGCTTGGCACATCATCTTAGCAGCGCCATGTTCTTTCACAGATCAGTTTCTTCACAGCCAGCCAAAAACTGTGACACCATAGCTCTAACCAGCTCAGACCGGTTTTCTCAACTGCCACTCCGTACTGAGCATGCTCAAAAAAAAAAACAAAAACAAAAAAAACAGCTGAGTCAGATGTAGGCTCAGTGGGCCAGATTTATCAGTGTCTGAGACAAAATGCTGGTAGGTTTTTAGAACTCCGTGCAGAGCTGTCTCATACACCTTAAAGAAAACCTGAACTGAAAATTAAAAGTCAAAATAAGCATACACAAGTCATACTTACCTTCCATGTAGTCTACTCCTCAGTGTCTTTCTCCTGTCCTGCGTCCTGTTTGTTCACTGTGATCAGGGGAATTTTCCGTCCTCCATTTTGAAAATGGCCATTACCCATAGCAGCTTTCTGGTCAGCACACAGTTAAACTGTAACATCGCCCACTTGAGCCATAGGGAAACATGGACATTACCTGGTACATCAGTTTTCCTCTTAGCTATAACTGACAGCAACTGATATTTTACTGACAGCAACTGATATATTTCAGATCTGACAAAATATTGTCAGAACTGGAAGGGATTATTGTCAGAAGAAAATGGCGAGCTTCTGAGAGGAACTGATGGCAAGGTAACTATGTAATGTTCCTTTGAAGTTACCTCATGTGTTTATTTTTAATTTTTTTACTCAGTACAGGTTATCTTTAAGAAGCATCTAGATGGTGCAGTTTCCTTCCTAAACTGTTCTAGACAAGGAGGAGCTAGAACAGAGGAAGTGCAATGTGTGTGAGGAAATTTGGCGTGCCTGAGTTAATTAACCTCCTTGCCGGTTATCCAGAGCGGAGCTCGGGATAACCAGCGCAGGAGGATTGCTCAGGCCCCGCTGGGCCGATTTTCACAATTTTTTTTATTGCACGCAGCTAACACTTTGCTAGCTGCGCGCATAACTCGATCGCCGCCGCTCGCTGCCGATTCTCCGCTACCCGCTGCCCCCCCCCACCAGACCCCTTGCGCAGCCTGGCCAATCAGTGGCAGGCAGCACTGAGGGGTGGATCGGGACTCCCTCTGACGTCACGACGTCATCGCGATCGTCGCCATGGCGACAGGGGAAGCCATGCAGGATATCCCGTTCTGAACGGGATTTCCTGCTTGCGCAGATCGGAGTGGGTGGGGGGATGCCGCTGCTTAGCGGCTATCATGTAGCCAGCGCTAGGCTAGCTGCATGATTTAAAGAAAATAATAATATTATTATTATTATTATTATTAATAAGAAGAAGAAAAAGAAGAAAAAAAAAAAAAAAAGAGGGCTGCGCTGCCCCCTTGCCGCAATAATTGGAACGGCAAGGGGGTTAATACATCTGAATTGAAATATAAAAAAGAGATGTTATAACACAGAGAACTAGTGGTCTGCTCAGCATTTTACAGTCCAGCTTCTGCTCTATACGCTACTTGCACACTGTGCTGAACGAACACAACAGTATATAACTTGTTTCGATATCTGAGACAAGAGCAGGCTCAGGGATCGCCGGAATGATTTTATTTATTTAGAGGTTGTGTAATTTAGATACTAGCTAGCTCTAGGCTAGCTAGTATTGTCTGCCGACACCCCCTCCCCCCCATTGCCCGTTGGATACATTACCTTGCCGGGATCCAGTGATCGAGTAGCCTCCCGCTCAGCTCCGGTCCGCACTATGGGGAGGATCGGGACTGCAGGTCGGAGACGCCATGTACGTTCCTCCCCATAGTGAAGACTGGAGCTGAGCGGGGAGGCTGTGCCTATCGCGGGATCCCGGCATGGTAATGTATCCAGCAGGCAATCGTGGAGGTTACGGAGGTGCCGGCAAACAATACTAGCTAGCCTAGTGCTAGCTAGAATCTAAAATTACACATTTAATTTAATAAATAAGCGCGGGGGGGGGGGGGGGGGCACGGACAATGCAAAACCTCCTGAGCATTGTAACACTCAGGAGGTTAAAGGAGTTATCAGGCAATTACAGTTAAATTAAGGGCTACTTACCGGGATTTTGTCCAGCCCCAAGCTCCCAGCATGCCCCGCACCGCAGCTCTCCCCGCAGCCAATCGCCGCCCTCCCCGCAGCCAATCGCTGCCTCCGGGTCCGCGGTGATGACGTCAGGCTGACCTCCAGGTCGGTCTGTACTGCACCTGCGCAAGCGGCGCTGTCAATCACCGCCACGTGGACCGGAGCGTACTGCGCAGGCGCAGAAGTTCTGGCCCTGCACAGTACACTCCGGTCCACGTGGCGGTGATTGACAGCACCGCTAGCGCACGCTAAGTACAGGCCGACCTGACGTCATCACCGCGGACCGGGAGTGTCATGATCGCTGCTGCAGCAGGTATTGCTGGAAGTAGTAGTGCTGCAGCTCAGGCAGTTCTGATCTCTTTCCATGCAAGCTGCATAGCTTTGTCTGCCTTTCCCTGCTGTCAGCTTGTGACTGATTATCATTCACCTGTGTGGGAATCTGCATGTCTGCTCCCATTGGATGACCTCAGTATAAAGATCTGCTTCCTGCAGGACTCCTCGGGTTTTCATAGCTTCAGTTTAAGCCTGTCTTGCTGTTGCTTCAGCCCCCGATCGTGTTTCTTGTTCTAAAGATACTTTGCTGGTCTTTGCATCATATATTGGTTCATTGCCAATATATATGCATACCAGCACGTTTATTATTTTCCTTGTATTCATGTTACGTTGATACATCAGTGTCGCTGATGTATACGTACACGAACTGTTTATATCCTGTGTGCAGTTAGTCAGCTTTCCAGCACATTTTGGTAGGTTGCGCGTACCGTGATCACCCGTGCTGAGGTAGTTACCCTGCTCCTGGTTCTGTTTGTGGATTGCGTTCATCTCTGCGAAGAGATAACGAATCCTTCTGAATCCTGTTCTGTTACCATTTGTGGATTGCGTTCATCTCTGCGAAGAGATAGCGAATCCTTCTGAGTCCTGTTCCCTGTATCGTTCCAGTCCTAAGTCAGTGTTCCTGCTTATGTCATATATCGGTTCATTGCCGATATATACATATGTTAGTCAGACGTTACAAATAGTTTCATTGATAGCTGTAATTGTAATACGCTAGGAAATCTTACTTATTGTATATTTATCTGTGTTACGTTCATCTATCTTGGTCCTGCTATTTCCTGACTATCCTGTCCTGTCTTTGTGAGGCACGCCATCGCCGCTTCGCATTGGCTGCCTCATTCCAGTCTGTCTTGTTGTGGACGCTTGCTGTCACTAAGTAGCGGCTAGCTAGCAAGCGTTCATTCTGTCTACCTGTCCTGATCTCCTCAGTTCTGGTTTATGCGCTCAGCGCTACTTTGCGCTGAGACGTTATAGCGAAAGCATTGTTTGTGGCTGTCGGATCTGCACCGGCTCTGTGCGCCACAATCTCCTTTTGGAGTCAGTCCTCCCCTCCACTATACTAGGGATAGCCTGTTTCCTTGTGCTAGTGTGTGTACCTCCTCCACGTCAGCTCATGCGTTGCATGCTGACTGTGGAGAATAAACCACCAAGCCTTACAGGGAGGCAGAGGCGTCAAGCGGCTGCGGGACGTGCTGGGAGCTTGGGGCTGGACACAGCCCCGGGTAAGTAGCCCTTATTTTAACTGTAATTGCCTGAAAACTCCTTTAAGGACCAGAGCCTTTTTTTTCATTCAGACCACTTCAGCTTTAACGGTTTATTGCTCGGTCATACAACTTACCACCTAAATGAATTTTACCTCCTTATCTTGTCACTAATACAGCTTTCTTTTGGTGCTATTTGATTGCTGCTGTGATTTTTAGTTTTTATTATATTCATCAAAAAAGACATGAATTTGTCAAAAAAAAATTTTTTTTTTAACTTTCTGTGCTGACATTTTTAAAAATAAAGTAAAATTTCTATATAAATTTCTGTCTGAATGTACTGTGCTACAGGTCTTTGATAAAAAAAAATCCAATAAGTGTATACTTATTGGTTTGGGTAAAAGTTTACAAACGATGGTGAAAAAGTGAATTTTCCCATTTTGAAGCATCTCTGACTTTTTTGAGCACCTGTCATGTTTCATGAGGTGCTATAATTCCAGGATAGTATAAATACCCCCCAAATGACCCCATTTTGGAAAGAAGATCCCAAAGTATTCACTAAGAGGCATGGTCAGTTCATAGAAGATTTTATTGTTTGTCACAAGTTAGCGGCAAATGACACTGTGACAAAAAAAAAATAAAAAATTAAAGTGTCCATTTCTGCCAACTTGTGACAAAAAAAAAATATGAAATCTGCCACAGACTCACCATGCTCCTTTCTGAATGCTTTGGGGTGTCTACTTTCCAAAATGGGGTCATTTGTGGGATGTGTTTACTGTCCTGGCATTTTGGGGGGTGCTAAATTGTAAGCACCCCTGTAAAGCCTAAAGGACTTTCGGCCCCTTAGCGCACCTAGGCTGCAAAAAAGTGTCACACGTGGTATCGCTGTACTCAGGAGAAATAGTGTAATGTGTTTTGGGGTGTATGTTTACACATACCCACGCTGGGTGGGAGAAATATCTCTGTAAATGATTTTTTTTTTTTTTTTTTTTTTTTTTACACACACACACACACACACACACACACACACAATTGTCCATTTACAGAGATATTTCACCCACCCAGCGTGGGTATGTGTAAAAATACACCCCAAAGCACATTATACTACTTCTCGCTGGGCATGGTAGCTTCTTGGATTGCCGGTTGCATATTGTGTGGCATAACGGTTGGTCTCAGCCACAATTAAGTCGCAGAGACCAGCAGTGATCAGGAAAAAAAAATTCTGTCACTGCGGTGGGGCGGGTGAGGGTTTGGCCGGGTGATCAGAAGCCCGCAGGGGGCAGATTAGGGCCAGATCTGATAGATAGGAGTGCTAGGGGGCGACAGGAGGTGATTTATGGGTGTCTCAGGGTGTGATTAGAGGGGGGAATAGATGCAAGCAATGCACTGGGGAGGTGATCAGGGAGGGTCTGAGGGCGATGTGAGGGTGTGGGTGAAAAATTGGGTGCCCGCAAGGGGCAGATTAGGGTCTGATCTGATGGGTAGCAGAGACAGGTGGTGACAGGGGGTGAATGATGGGTAATCAGTGGGTGATTAGAGGGGAGAACAGATGTAAACAATGCACTTGGGAGTTGATCTGGGCGGGTCTGCGGGCAATCTGAGGGTGTGGGCGGGTGATCAGGTGCCCGCAAGGGGCAGGTTAGAGTCTGATCTGATGGGTGGCAGTAACAGGTGGTGATTGACATGTGATTAGTGGGTGATTACAGGGGAGAATAGATGTATAAAGTACATGGGGGGTGTCTCTGGGGAGAATCTGAGGGTGTGGAACGTGATCAGGAGCCGCCAGGGGGCAGTTTAGGACCTAATCTAAAATATAGCGTTGACAGATAGTGACAGGGAGTGATTGATGGGTGATTAGGGGGGTGATTGGGTGCAAACAGGGGTCTGAGGGGGTGATCAGGGGGGGGGGGGTCTAAGGGGTACTGTCAGCGATCAAGGGGCAGGATCAGTGTGCTTGGGTGTTTACTAGAAGGGCTGCCTACTGCCCTGGTGGTCCCTCGATCATTGGGACCACCAGGGCTGGAGGCAGCCTGTATAATACACTTTGTTAGCTTAACAAAGTGTATTATACACTTTATATGGGGCAGATCGGGGGTTAACAATGGTTACTCAGTCCCCCAGGTACCGCGGTCCTAGGGGTGCCACTTTGCTGACGCCCATAGGTAGTGGGCGGTTGGCAAGAGGTTAAACTGTACTTTCAACGGCAATTGGTCACTTGCTTTGGCTTTGGCTTTGGAAAGATCGGTTCAAAATGTTTTTTATATGTATTAACTGTCCCATCATTTTACCTTTGTTCTCTAAACACTTTCTGTTAAATGACAAATGAAGTGAGAAGAATATGGAGGCTGCCATATTTATTTCATTTTAAACAATATCAGTTGCCAGGCAGCCATGTTAATCTTTTTGATTGCTGTAGTGCCTGATTAACCCACCTGAAACAAACATGCAGCTAATCTTGTCAGATCTGACAATAGTGTCAAAAAGAGCTGATCTGCATATGCTTGTTCAGGGTCTATGGCTAAAAGCATTAGGGACAGGATCAGCAGGATAGCCAGGCAACTGGTATTGCGTAAAAAGAAAATAAATATGGCAGCTTCCATATCCCTCTTGCGACAGTTGTCCTTTAAATAAAGAATGACAAAAGATAGAAAGCCAGCAAAGGTATTTATTTTCCTCTCAGTTCACATTTCCTCTAGGTTCTTAAAAAAAAAATAAAAAAAAAAAAAAAAAAAAATTACCATATGGGTTTTCTTCAGCAATCATCTCGGCATCCCAGTCCTCAGGCTCATGGTGGCAAGATGACTGAACCCCCACTTGGGTGGAGTCAGTGCCTGAATTTTTGTACTCCTCTTCTGATGAGTTTTCTCCCCAGTAGTGTTTACAATATGCTACCCATGCTTCAGTGGCTTCAGTGCTGGACCCTGAACTATCACTCAGCTCATGTTCCCATAAATCATCCACTGCAGAGGAATCTTCATTTGTTAACACAAATGGAACAAGCTCATCAGTCCCTAGATATTGGCCAAACAAAGAATTCCGTTGTGAGTCACGTCAACAACAACATCAGTTACAAATCAGGTAACTCCTTTTCCAGTAATCTCCCAAGACATGCACTGCTGATAGAGTGGCTCCTCCCACCTTCACACTGCAAACACAACCTCAAAATCAAAAGGCAGATATCTGTTCTCCTTGGCGTAAATTGGGACGGTCAGCTTTCAAATGTTACGAGAAGTAGAGCATGCAAATTGAATGCAAATTGTATGAAGTCAGAAATTGGGCAAGAAGTTTGTTTTGCTGGCCCAATTCAAAAATGCATACAATTTGCATTAACACACACCTTAAAGGGGAACTGAAGAGAGAGGTATATGGAGGCTGTCATGTTTATTTCCTTTTAGATAATACCAGTTGCCTGGCAGCCCTGCTGATCCTCTGCCTCTAATACTATTAGCCATAGCCCCTGAACAAGCATGCAGCAGATCAGGTGTTTCAGTGGTTCAGACTTATAAGTCTGATCTGACAAGACTAGCTGCATGCTTGTTTCTGGTTTTAATCAGATACTACTGCAGAGAAATAGACCAGCAGGGCTGCCAGGCAACTGGTATTGATTAAAAGAAAATAAACATGACAGCCTCCATATACCTCTCTCTTCAGTTCCCCTTTAACCACTTCAGCCTACAGCTTTGAAAATCTTATGCATCCGAGCAATGTTCACCTCCCATTCATTCGCTAATAACTTTATCGCTACTTATCAAAATTAATTGATCTATATCTCGTTTTTTCCGCCACTAATTAGGCTTTCTTTGGGTAGTACATTTTGCTAAGAATTTTTTTTTTTAAATCCATCTTAACAGGAAAATTAAGATAGAAATGGAAAAAAAAATCATTTCTTCTCAGTTTTTGGCCATTATAGTTTAAAATTAATACATGCTACAGTAATTAAAACCCATGTATTTTATGTGCCCATTTGTCCCGCTTATTACACCGTTTAAATTACGTCCCTATCACAAATTATGGCACCGATATTTTATTTAGAAATAAAGGTGCATTTTTTCAATTTGCGTCCATCACTATTTACAAGCTTATAATTTAAAAAAAATGTAATAGGATACTCTCTTGACATGTATATTTAAAAAGTTCAGACCCTTAGGTAACTATTTATGCAGTTTTTTTTTAATTGTAATTTTTTTTTTAATACAAAAATGTATTTGGGTAATTTTAGTTTGTGAGGTAAATAGCTAATTTTAGATGTAATATAATGTATTTTTTTATTTAATAAAGGTATGTGGGTGCAGTTTACTATTTACATTCAAAAAATTCCTGGAGGCGAACGATCTCGCATCCAGGAACTAAAAGAAAAGAAGAAGGTGATGTTTCCTGGGCGCAGAAATACCGCGCTCTCTGATGAGAAAGCGTCGGTATTTCTGCCGGGGACTTAGATCGGTGAATGGGAATTATATTCCCATTCACTGATCGGGGGGCAGCGGGAGGCAGTGGGAGCGCGCGCCCGATCGTGCGCACCACACGGCTGCAGCAGTGCTTATCTGGACGGATATATCCGTCCAGATATGGCGAAGTGGTTAAAGAGACTCTGAAGCCTCTGAAAATGACCCTTTTTATTAGCATGTCTTGTTAAAGGGAAGGTTCAGGGACTAGCTAAAAAAAATAAAAATCCATTTCCACTTACCTGGGGCTTCCTCCAGCCCGTGGCAGGCAGGAGGTGCCCTCGGCGCCGGTCCGCAGGCTCCCGGTGGCCGACCCGACCTGGCCAGGCCGGGCCTCTTCTGCGCTCCATGGTGCGTTCCACGCCGGCGCGCTGACATCATCGGACGTCCTCCGGGCTGTACTGCGCATGCTCAGTAGTTCTGAGCCTGCGCAGTAAAACCCGGAGGACGTCCGATGACGTCAGCGCGCCGGCGTGGAACGCACCATGGAGCGCAGAAGAGGCCCGACCTGGCCGCCGGCCTGGCCAGGTCGGGTCGGCCACCGGAGACCACCGGGAGCCTGCGGAGCGGCGCCGAGGGCACCTCCTGCCTGCCACGGGCTGGAGGAAGCCCCAGGTAAGTGGAAATGGATTTTTATTTTTTTTAGCTAGTCCCTGAACTTTCCCTTTAAGCACTAATGTATTAGCTGAACCACCACTATCCCGTGGCAAAACGAGCCCTAATCACCCCCAAACACCGGGGAAAAAATCCACAACCTTCTTGGATGTTGATTTTGCTGCCCGGGGAGGCAGAGCTTTCAGCTGTAGCTCTGCCTCCATTCGCGTCTATCTCCCGCGGATCTCCGCCTCCTTCCCCTCTCAGGGAAGGAAGACTGAGAGGGACGGGAGGAGGCGGAGATCCGCGAGAGATAGATTTGAATGGAGGCAGAGCTGCAGCTGAAAGCTCTGCCTCCAACAGGAAGGAGTCCCGCAATTTGCCCCGGGTTTTTGGGGGTGATTAAAGCCTCGTTTTGCCGCGGGATAGCGGTGGTTCAGCTAAAACATTAATGCTTAACAAGGCTGGAAAAAAAAAATAATAATATTCATTTTCGGAGGCTACAGAGTCTCTTTAAAGGACAACTGTGGTGATAAGAATATGGAGGCTGCCATATTTATTTCCTTCTAAATAATGCCAGTTGCCTGGCAGCCATGCTGATTTATCTTGGCTGCAAGAGTGTCCGAATCACACCAGAAACAAGTATGCAGCTAATCTTGTCAAATCTGACAATGTTTCTAACACCTTATCTGAATACGCTTATTCAGGGCCTATGGCTAAAAGTATTAAAGGCAGAGGATGAGCAGGACTGCCAGGCAACTGGTATGGTTTTAAAGGCTATAGATATGGCAGCCTTCATATACGCCTCACTACAGTTGTCCTTTAAATGATATGTGACGTAAAAGAAACATAACACAATGCATACCTCCTTTTTAACACCTAACCTTAAAAGGGAATCTGAAGTGAAAATAAACGTATGATATAATGATTTCTATGTTTAATACAGCTAAGAAATAAAATATTATTAGCACAGATTTGAGTCTCATATTGTTTCCAGTACAAGAAGAGTTAAGAAACTTCAGTTATCTACGCAAAAGAGCTTCTCTGAGCTCTTGACTTTATAAAGTCGTGGACAGCACTGTCTTTCAAAGCACTTATCTCAACTATCTCTCATTGATCTACTTTGTTTACTGTTTTTTTTGCAGAGAAAAGTTCAAAGGGTCCTTAGCCTTCTCTGTGAAATCATTTAAAATGAGTGTATTGTGGAAACTGCAATTATTACAGAATGATGCAAAAAAAAAAAAAAAAATTAAAATAAAATAAAAAAATAAAGCTATATACCTGAAAATAAAAATATGACACCTTTCTTTGCTACTAATGTTCTATAAATTATCCACATTACACAACCAATTCATTATATCATGAGTTTTTTTTCCGCTTTTCACCCGACTTTGTACCCTCCAAACTTTTTGCCTGATGAAGTGGGATTGTGACCCGTGCAACGCGTTGCAACATTGGAGCTTTTAATAAAAGTTACTTTATACTGCGAGTAACGTCCCACTGTCCGGTTTGTCTTTACATGAGGGAGGCGAGTCCACCAACTTCCCCCTTTTTAAACGGTTTTTAATTGCTTTTTTTCTACTTGGCGCCTCTGTGTTACTACTCTACCAACTTAAGTTAGAGGAATGTGGAGGCGGACATATTTATTTTCTTTTAATCAATGCACTGGCCTGACTGCCCTGATAATCGTTTGCCTGTAGCCTCCCTAGCGGTAAGAACGAGTCTCACTCGTACAGCAGAAACTTACTGGCATCGGTATGGACGAGTGAGACTCGCAGGGAGATACCAGACTGGGTGCATATTAATTTGGCGCCGCTCAGTTTGGCACGGTGAGAGCCGAATGACAGCTCTCACAGCTGCTCCTAAACTCCAAGGCAGCGTTAAATACTATTCCCCCTCCGAGTTGTCGCAATTTGGAGGGAGATGTAATTCGGGGTGTGGCAGCCGCCAGAGACCCGAATTACCGCTACACGCCCTGCGCAGCATAGCATTGCTGCTATGGGGCACCCAGTTTCGGCGCTCGGCTCTCAGAGCCGCGCGCTGTAATCAACTGATCTATACCAGACCAGCAGGGAGATACTAGCAGCATTATACCCCCCCCCCCATCCTTTTGGATCAATCCCCCCTTTCTTCCCCTCCGAGGGTGGTGATTTGAGTTGATGATGCTGAGCCAGCTACAGGTGTTCCCATCCTCCCTCCCGGTCCCCCTGGCGAAGCGGCGAGATGAGCTGTGAGTATTACCAAGGCCCTCTCCAGCGATGACCGTGCATTCTCGTCCCTCATACAGCTCCGGGCCACTGTTCACAGTATGGGGACGGGACTTCATGACGTCGTCAAGTCGCATCCCTGTACTGTGACAAGTAGCCTGGAGCTGCACAACAGAGGAGAGTGTGCGGTCATCGCTGGAGAGAGCCTCAGTGAGTAATACCCCTGCTCATCGCACAGAGCTGCCGGGGGATCAGAAGGGAGGATCTGAAGGAGGGGGGATTGGAAGGGAAAGAAGGAGGGGGGGGGGCAGACAGAGGATCAGAAAGGAAGTAGGGAGAACGGGATGAAATGCCGCCGCACTACTCTAGGCCAGATGGATGCATATTGGGACACTGTGGGTAGCATAGATCGCTACCCACGGTGTGCATCCATCAGTCCTATGGAAGCCCACAGAAGCAAAAAAAAGCAGAGCCAGCAGCGCAAAGCAGCTTTAAATCTCCCTCGTAGCATGGACGAGTCTGACTCGTCCTTAGGGCTCTTTTCCACTATGAAATTTCAATTTCCACCATGCGATTGAGCTACTATACTCAATATAGTATAGCTCAATCGCATCCAAAACGCGGCAGGAGGACGATTGCGCTTTGACCAAAATTGCATCGCAAACGGATCGCACTAATGGAAATTGCTGCTGAAGTTTCCATTAGTTTAATATACCTTGCGTTTTGCGATTGGAATCAAATCGCAAATGGCAGGGTAGTGAAAAAAAGGCCCTTACCGCGATCAGCAACTTTAAGCTGGATGAGTCAGGCTCGTCCTTAACACTACGGAGGTTAATTCAGTGGGGTAAACAAAATGGTTGCATAAAAATGTGAGGCAACTAAAGCATTTTTTAACACAATTCCTTCATTTCAGGGGCTTAAAAGTAGTTGGCCAATGGACTCAAAGGCTATTTAATGGGCAGGTGTGGGCAAGTCCGTCGTTATGTCATTATCAAGCCTGGAGTTAATTTGAGGTGTGGTGCTTGCATGTGAAAGATGCTGCTGTGAACAGACAACATGTGGTCAAAGGAGTTCTCCATACAAGTGAAGGAAGCTATCCTTAAGGGCCCTTTTCCACCAGCGCGTTTGCTCTGGCTGAATCGCAAAAACGCAAACCGCTAGCGATTTTACAATCGCTACGGTTTGCTTTTTAACATAGGAATCGCGGTAGGTCATTTCCACTACCGCGATTCGTTTTTGCCGGGAACGCGAACGCGCGGCAGAGCGATATTTGCCGCGATTTTGCTATGCAGTGCATAGCATAGCAAAATCGCGGCCGCGAACGTCGGGGAATCGCCGGTAATTGCGATTCAGCAATCGCTAGCGTTCAGCGTGAACGCTAGCGATTGCTAGTGGAAAAGGGCCCTAAAGGAATACCATCGATACCCAAGTGTTCTAAAATGACAGTGTGCAAATAATGTCTAAGTAGCTGCGTAAACATTTTCCTAATTTTCATGTTAAATAGAGGCAAAACCTGTAATTTATTGAGGGTAGGATTTAGCTATATTGGGACAAATCAATTGCAGAAGGGGTGTGTGCTTCAATGCACAGCCAGAGTTGCATATCAGACTACAGAAAGCAAATATCAAACATATCAAACTCTGAAAGCAAAAACAGTATGAAAAAGCTGTGACAATTAGTTACATTTCCTCTGCTCTCTTCAGACAGGTCAGTCAGAAACACAGGACACAGGAGCTGAAGCTGTTGGGTGCTCTCTTCTCTGTCACACACAGAGCTACACATAGAGTTAACTGATCAAGTGTGAGGGGAATTTCCCCTCTCCTCATGGCTAAGTCAGCCCTCAGTCAGTAAACTTTGAATGTATTTTGATAACAGTAAAGAAAGAAGTTGCTACTAAAATGTATACACCAGTACTTAGCTGCACTTCCCAAACAATTCCCGTGTCAATTGAAAAAAATGTGAATCGATAGTATTCCTTTAACTACCTGCGGACCGAGCGAGTATAAATCTACGGCGGGCAGGGGGCGCTGCGCTCCTGACCGGACGCAAACTCTACGTCCCATTGACCGCGCACCCCAGCCCGTCCCTCGGTCCGCTCTGCCCGTCCCTCGGTCCGCAATGTGATGCCCTGCCGCCTCTATGACGGCAGAGCACTGTGAGCCGGGCAGGAGCTGTTTTCATTGGCTCCTGGCCCTGTCATTCATGTAAGCCGTTCCCATTGGCTTACATGGAATGACAGGGTCAGGAGCCAATGAAAGCGGCTCCTGACCGGCGCACAGCGCTCTGCCGTCATAGCGACGGCAGGGAGAGCAGCCTGCGGCGGGGACAGAGCTGCGTGTACGGCGGGAGTGACGGTAACTTGCGGCGATTCGTCGGGAAGCGGCGGTTTGCTGGACCAGTACCCTCTGGTCCTTAAGGGGGCAGAGGGTGCTGGTCCAGAAAGGGTTAAGCTGCGCAAATAGAAAAACCCGCCTCAGAGAAATTGCTACAATATTACAAGTGGTAAGATCTACAATTTGGTACATCCTGAGAAAGCAAGCACTGTTGAACTCAGCAATGCAGACCTGGACGTCCACGGAAGACACCAGTGGATGATCACAGAATCATTTCCATGGTGAAGAGAAACCCCTTCACAACAGCCAACCAAGTTAACAACACTCTTCAGAAGGTAGGTGTATTGATATCCAAGTCTACCATATTGAGCAGACTGCATGAAGCCCCAAGAATAGAGGTTAGATTGGACTTGGACGTGCATGGCTGCCAGTGGCATTGGGTCACTAATGTTTATTGATCATGCGACAGTACAGAAGCAGCGGAATTAATTCTGAGGTGTTCAGGGATATACTGTCTGGTCAAATGCAGCTAAATTGATGGTGCGGCATTTCATGGTACAGATGGACAATGACCTGAAACATACAGCCAAAGCAACCAAGGATTTTCTCAAGGCAAAGAAGTGGAAAATTATTGGATGGCCAAAATAGTCACCTGATCTTAACCCAATTAAGCATGCATTTCACTTGTTGAAGACTAAACTTCGGACAGAAAGGCCCACAAACAGCAAATTAAAGCCGCTGCAATAAAGGCCTGGCAGAGAATTAGAAAGAAACCTAGCATCTGGTGATGTCCATGAGCTCAAGATCTCAGGGTGTCATTGCCAGAAAAAGGTTTTCAACCGAGTATTAGAAATTAACATTTTATTTCCAGTGATTTAATTTGTCTATTTACTTTTGAGCCCCTGAAGTGATGGGATTGTGTTAAAAAAATGCTGTAGTTGCCTCACATGCCATGCACTGATGAGGAACACCCACTCTGTATGCATGCTGGATTATTGTGGCTCTGTACAAATACCAAGCTGACACATCATTGCATCCCAGCTGTTCTGGAGGTGGTGTTAGCTTACAGGGACAACAAATGATGATTTGCATATTCAGCAGTGATGCATCGTGTGAGACATAATATGCTCACTCCATCCTGAATTATCACAAATACCGTCTGTTTTAAGAAGGCAAACTTTTGTTTTGCATAACATTTATTAAGAGGGCTGTTTGGTCCTTTGTAGCCCCTTACACACTCCAAGAAGTTCTGCTTCACAATGAGCTTGATGGCTAGTCTAACTCACATTTTTATGCAATCATTTTGTTCACCCCACTGAATTAAAGCTGAAAGTCTGCACTTCAACTGCATCTGAGTGGTTTCATTTAAAATTCATTGTGGCAACAGGGAAAGAAAAAAATAAATTAGAAAAAAGGTGGTCTATGTCCAAATATTTATGGACCTAACTGTAGATTAATACGTAATGAGGTAGGCACGGTAGAAAAACAACATTGGGGCATATTTGGTAGAGCAGGGTTTACACTTTCTTAACTAGGTTGTGTGCGCGGTGCTGTGACATATGTCACAGCACTGTCCATACCATTCAGTGCCCCCAGTGGTCCCCGCACTACTATCCTGGAATCTTCTACTGGGACGAATGTCAAATATGGGCAGGGAGTGGCATCTATGTAGTTACCCAGTCTGTCCCTAAGAACACCCCTTTCACCCCCTGATCATGCCCACTCCTCAGCCCAGCTCGGTGTGAAGGAGATCTGCAACTTTATGTGCTATGGGAGCTCTCCGTTGCTGAGATTTCACAGATAAAAGAAAAACCCCACATCATTACTTACCTACTCTGCAATTCCTTCGTTGTATTTTCAGTCCAGTCGTCTCTGCCATTCCCCCTGCAGTGTCCTCCCTTAAACCCCGGCACCAGACTGGTGCTGACACTGTAAGTACTTCAGCGTCAACGCTATTTTGTTATGAAACAACTGGCGGGAAGACACTGCAGGGGGCCGGCAGAATTGACAGGACTGAAAATATAGCGAGGGAATTGCGAAGCAGGTAAGTAATGATGTTTTTTTTTCTATTATTATTATTATTATTATGCATTTATATAGCGCCGACATATTACGCAGCGCTATACACAGTGTATATATATCTTGTCACTAACTGTCACTCAAAGGAGCTCACAATCTAATCCCTACCATTGCCATATGTCTATATTATGTAGTGTAAGTACTGTAGTCTAGGGTTTTTTGTTTTTTTTTGTTTTTTTTTTAGGGCCAATTAACTTATCTGTATGTTTTGGGAATGTGGGAGGAAACCGGAGTGCCCGGAGGAAACCCACACAGACACGGAGAGAACATACAAACTCTTTGCAGATAGTGCCCTAGCTGGGATTCGAAACAGGGACCCAGCGCTGCAAGGCGAGAGAGCTAACCACTACACTACCGTGCTGCCCACAGAGCAAATAGCCTGTTACATACAGAATGCATGCTATGAAACTGGCGTAAGTACCAGTGAACTTGCCATGCACCACCTGCACACAGTAATTTGACTGGTATTTGCTGAATATGCCTCATTGTAGTGTGGAAAGTATCAACAGAAATGCAAACAAGGACTACAAACATACATGGCAGCAGTGGGTAGAACTAGAAGCCTCACACTAGGCAGGAAACATGCCATGGCTATTCAGAAGCCTCTAAATAGTGCTTTGAGGGCAGTAGGAGAAAAATGCTATTTGTCTTTTTTTGTCTAAATATAGAGGACTGATGAGGCATGTATAACGGATGTAAGTATTAAGGGAGGTGTGTGGTGGAAATGGCACCGTAGAGGGAAGCAACTCAAAACCACAATATGGCACCAGGATGCACAGCAGAGACATTCATACCACATCAGAATTTCACCACCTCTATATTTGTTTACAATCCCCCCCCCCCCCAATATTACTTTTCTGTCTAAGACATGCCTCTCTAACCACTTGCCGACCGCCCACAGCCCATGGGCGGCGGCAAAGTGGATCCCCTAAGGACCGCAATACGCCTTAAGGCGGTGCGTCGTTTTCCTTAGCCGGGGGAGCGATCGCGTCATTGATGACGCGCGCTTCCCCCGGCAACTGGCTCCGCCCACCCGCCGTAACATCCCGCCGGCCATACGGAAGCGCCGGCGGGATGTTAACCCCGCGATCGCCGCTACAAAGTGTATAATACACTTTGTAATGTATACAAAGTGTATTATACAGGCTGCCTCCTGCCCTGGTGGTCCCAGTGTCGGAGGGACCACCAGGGCAGGCTGCAGCCACCCTAGTCTGCACCCAAACACACTGATCTGCCCCCCCCCGCCCACTGATCGCCCACAGCACCCCTCAGACCCCCCCCTGCCCACCCCCCAGACCCCTGTTTGCACCCAATCACCCCCCTAATAACCCATCAATCACTCCCTGTCACTATCTGTCAACGCTATTTTTTTTTTATCTCCCCCCCTGCCCCCTCCTGATCACCCCCCCCACCCCTCAGATTCTCCCCAGGACCCCCCCCAGACCCCCCCCCCCCGTGTACTGTATGCATCTATCCCCCCTGATAACCTGTCAATCACCTGTCAATCACCCATCAATCACCCCCTGTCACTGCCACCCAACAATCAGCCCCTAACCTGCCCCTTGCGGGCAATCTGATCACCCACCCACACCAATAGATCGCCCGCAGATCCGACATCAGATCACCTCCCAAATCCATTGTTTACATCTATTCTCTCCTCTAAACACCCACTAATTACCCATCAATCACCCCCCATCACCACCTGTCACTGTTACCTATCAGATCAGACCCTAATCTGCCCCTTGCGGGCACCCAATCACCCGCCCACACGCTCAGATTGCCCTCAGACCTCCCCCCCCCCCTTATCAATTCGCCAGTGCATTAATTACATCTGTTCTTCCCTGTAATAACCCACTGATCACCTGTCAATCACCTGCCAATCACCTATCACCCATCAATCACCCCCTGTCACCCCCTGTCACTGCCACCCATCAATCAGCCCCTAACCTGCCCCTTGCGGGCAATCTGATCACCCACCCACACCAATAGATCGCCCGCAGATCCGACATCAGATCACCTCCCAAGTGCATTGCATCTGTTCTCTCCTCTAAACACCCACTAATTACCCATCAATCACCCCATGTCACTGCTACCCATCAGATTAGACCCCCATCTGCCCCTAGGGCACCCAATCACCCGCCCACACCCTCAGACCCCAGCCCTGATCACCTCGCCATTGCATTACTTGCATCTATTCCCCCCACTAATCACACCTTGAGACACCCATCAATCACCTCCTGTCACTACCTGTCACCCCCTAGCACACCTACCCTGATCCTGATCACTCGGCCAAACCCTCAGATCCCCCTCAGACCCCCTTCCGATCACCTCCCCAGTGCATTGAGTGCATCTATTTTCCCCTCTAATCACCCCCTGAGACACCCATCAATCACCTCCTGTCACCCCCCTAGCACTCCTATCCATCAGATCAGGCCCAATACAACCTGTCATCTAAAAGGCCACCCTGCTTATGACCGGTTCCACAAAATTCGGCCCCTCATAGACCACCTGTCATCAAAATTTGCAGATGCTTATACCCCTGAACAGTCATTTTGAGACATTTGGTTTCCAGACTACTCACGGTTTTGGGCCCGTAAAATGCCAGGGCGGTATAGGAACCCCACAAGTGACCCCATTTTAGAAAAAAGACACCCCAAGGTATTCTGTTAGGTATATGACGAGTTCATAGAAGATTTTATTTTTTGTCAAAAGTTAGCGGAAATTGATTTTTATTGGGTTTTTTTTCACAAAGTGTCATTTTTCACTAACTTGTGACTAAAAATAAAATCTTCGATGACCTCGCCATACACTTAATGGAATACCTTGGGGTGTCTTCTTTTTAAAATGGGGTCACTTGTAGGGTTCCTATACTGCCCTGGCATTTTAGGGGCCCTAAACCGTGAGGAGTAGTCTAGAAAACAAATGCCTCAAAATGACCTGTGAATAGGACGTTGGGCCCCTTAGCGCACCTAGGCTGCAAAAAAAGTGTCACACATGTGGTATCGCCGTACTCAGGAGAAGTAGTATAATGTGTTTTGGGGTGTATTTTTACACATACCCATGCTGGGTGGGAGAAATCTCTCTGTAAATGGACAATTGTGTGTAAAAAAAAATCAAACAATTGTCATGTACAGAGATATTTCTACCACCCAGCATGGGTATGTGTAAAAATACACCACAAAACACATTATACTACTTCTCCTGAGTACGGCGGTACCACATGTGTGGCACTTTTTTACACCCTAAGTGCGCTAAGGGGCCCAAAGTCCAATGAGTACCTTTAGGATTTCACAGGTCATTTTGCGACATTTGGTTTCAAGACTACTCCTCACGGTTTAGGGCCCCTAAAATGCCAGGGCAGTATAGGAACCCCACAAATGACCCCATTCTAGAAAGGAGACACCCAAAGGTATTCCGTTAGGAGTATGGTAAGTTCATAGAAGATTTTATTTTTTGTCACAAGTTAGCGGAATATGACACTTTGTGAAGAAAAACAATTCAAATCAATTTCCGCTAACTTGTGGCAAAAAATAAAATCTTCTATGAACTCACCATACTCCTAATGGAATACCTTGGGGTGTCTTCTTTGTAAAATGGGGTCATTAGTGGGGTTCCTATACTGCCCTGGCATTTTAGGGGCCCTAAACCGTGAGGAGTAGTCTTGAAACAAAAATGACCTGTGAAATCCTAAAGGTACTCATTGGACTTTGGGCCCTTTAGCGCAGTTAGGGTGCAAAAAAGTGCCACACATGTGGTATCGCCGTACTCAGGAGAAGTAGTATAATGTGTTTTGTGGTGTATTTTTGCACATACCCATGCTGGGTGGGAGAAATAACTCTGTAAATGGACAATTGTGTGTAAAAAAAATGAAAACATTGTCATTTACAGAGAAATTTCTCCCACCCAGCATGGGTATGTGTAAAAATACACCCCAAAACACATTATAGTACTTCTACTGAGTATGGCAATACCACATGTGTGGCACTTTTTTGCAGCCTAACTGAGCTAAGGGGTCCAAAGTCCAATGAGCACCTTTAGGCTTTACAGGGGTGCTTACAATTTAGCACCCCCCAAAATGTCAGGACAGTAAACACACCCCACAAATGACCCCATTTTGGAAAGTAGACACTTCAAGGCATCCAGAGAGGGGCATGGTGAGTCCGTGGCAGATTTCATTTTTTTTTTTGTCGCAAGTTAGCAGAAATGGAAACTTTTTTTTTTTTTTTGTCATTAAGTGTCATTTTCCGCTTACTTGTGACAAAAAATAATATCTTCTATGAACTCACTATGCCTCTCAGTGAATACTTTGGGATGTCTTCTTTCCAAAATGGGGTCATTTGGGGGGTATTTATACTATCCTGGAATTCTAGCCCCTCATGAAACATGACAGGGGGTCAGAAAAGTCATAGATGCTTGAAAATGGGAAAATTCACTTTTTGCACCATAGTTTGTAAACGCTATAACTTTTACCCAAACCAATAAATATACACTGAATGGGTTTTTTTTTTATCAAAAACATGTTTGTCCACATTTTTTGCGCTGCATGTATACAGAAATTTTACTTTATTTGAAAAATGTCAGCACAGAAAGTTAAAAAAATCATTTTTTTGCCAAAATTCATGTCTTTTTTGATGAATATAATAAAAAGTAAAAATCGCAGGTGCAATCAAATAGCACCAAAAGAAAGCTTTATTAGTGACAAGAAAAGGAGCCAAAATTCATTTAGGTGGTAGGTTGTATGAGCGAGCAATAAACCGTGAAAGCTGCAGTGGTCTGAATGGGGAAAAAGTGCCTGGTCCTTAAGGGGTAGAAAGACTGTGGTCCTCAAGTGGCTAAGTTTGCCAATAAGGTTAAGGGCAATATCAATATCCCTCTAGATAGAGTGGGACCCTGACACAAGAAGGGGAATAGCAAGAGAGGGGAGGGCATTTTGGCATGAAAATGACACATGAGGGCATTACCTTGGACCCCTAAGAGACTCAGAAGATCACTAACTAATTTACCCTTGTGGGTTAGAAGTGTGCTGACGGCATGGGATAGTTTAATATTTAATAATCAGCTTGTGTCATCTATACCAGGGCCGTTGACTCCAATATTTGATAACTTAGGTTTTTCCCCGGCGGTGGGAGCCGAAACCTTTATAGGTATCTCTAGGGAAAATTGGCCACATTTGAGGAAGTTTTGGTGAGGGGAACACTGCTTCCTATGGCGGATATGGGGAAGATTAGCAAGGAGAGTTCTTGGTCACCGAACTGGCTCCAATATCATCAGCTACATAGCTATGTTAAATCTATTGAGCGGGCTCGAGGGACATGGAGAGACTGTTCGAAGTTTGAGAATTTGTGTGTGAATGATTCCAGACCCGAACAGGTTTTATCAAAAATTTACCAAATCCTTGGTGATACTTCACCCAACCCCTTTGACAATATTATCTCTACATGGGAAGCAGACCTCGGAAAATCCTTTCGAAAAAGTCGAATGGAAAAAAAAAAACAAAAAAAAAAAAAACAACAAAAAAAAAAACAACACTGACCCTGACCTATAAGTCATCCATTTCAAGTTCAGTCCAAGAGAGTATAGACTATTAACCCACTGGTTCCGCACCCCGGCCCAGATATGTAGATGGCAGGAGGGACTGACAGACACACAGCGATTTTCCTTCAGGCTCAGGCAGAAATAGCTCAGCCCGATCGGATCTGCTCTACTGCGTAGGCGCGTGGTGACTGGCAGCGCTGGAATGGAGGTACAGGAAAGCCTCATTAGGATCCAGAGGCTTCCTCCTCCGAATGTAAGTACCCCATGGGGGCACTATTTTTCTTACAGATTCTCTTTAAAGTTTCGAAAGCTTACAACAAACCATGTACAGTTAGTCATTAAAGATATTACCAGAATAAAAGTTTGATCCCCAGGTTATAACACGCTAGCCGCTTACCAGATGTTATGGCTGACCCGTCAGAACCAGCATAAGCGTTTGCATTAAGAGAATCAAGCTGCTTGATCAAATGCTTATGCTGGTTCTGACGGGTCAGCCATAACATCTGGTAAGCGGCTAGTGTTATAACCTGGGAGTGCCTGTATGTGAAAGATTTGCTGGTGCTGGGACACGGTATGCGAGATTTGGTGTGACGGGCACTTTGTGGTGAAGAATTACAAACATACTACGCCATAGAGTCCTTTTTTCCTTTCATGCATGGTCTGGATACGGTTGGAAGTACACAGGAGGATCGGTTGGGATTTGCTGGCTGGGCCATATGTGTTGAATGAAAACTGTCACAATTGGCATTTGAATTTGGTGAGCATAATCGTTTTCCTTAATAAGGATAACCTCTGATGTTGTGAGAAGTACCTGCATTCATCTGCTTAGGCGTTCTTTGAATTTGGGACTTGTTAACTTGGACTTTTGCCGTTTCAACAAAATTGTGTGTGAGCTATTACTAGAAACTATTTCCTGCTGTCATAGCCTCCAGGGTCCTCGAAAACAAGGTCCCAGGTTAGGCAGTGAAGTTAGGTCATTGATACTAGGCCATTAAATGGTTATATATTGATGTAATAACAATTCCGATTTAAACAATTCAGGATTAGAGCTATAGGTCTTCCGCTGTAAATAGGCCACATACGTATTTTTGAGTGTTGATATAAACAGTGAGTCGATGCACTGAATATTTACACAGATAAGACCTGTTGAGCGCTGATGTTATTTTAAATATAAACATAGTGTATATAGCCACGTCACTAACTGCTGAGTAATTAATCAGCAGCAACATAGTGCTGAATAGGAAAAAAAATTGTGTAAGCATGGAACTCTACACAATGCCCACAAACTATATTTAGAGTGGCTGGCAAAAGTAGTCGGCCCCCTTGAAGTTTTCCACATTTTGTCACATTACTGCCACAAACATAAATCAATTTTATTGGAATTCCACGTAAAAGACCAATACAAAGTGGTGTATACGTGAGAAGTGGAACGAAAATCATACATGATTCCAAACATTTTTAAAAAATAAATAACTGCAAAGTGAGGTGTGCGTAATTATTCAGCCCCCTTTGGTCTGAGTGCAGTCATTTGCCCATAGACATTGCCTGATGAGTGCTAATGACTAAATAAAATGCACCTGTGTGTAATCTAATGCCAGTAGAAATACAGCAGCTCTGTGAGGGCCTCAGAGGTTGTCTAAGAGAATATTGGGAGCAACAACACCATGAAGTCCAAAGAACACACCAGACAGGTCAGGGATAAAGTTATTGAGAAATTTAAAGCAGGCTTAGGCTACAAAAAGATTTCCAAAGCCTTGAACATCCCACGGAGCACGGTTCAGGTGATCATTCAGAAATGGAAGGGGTATGGCACAACTGTAAACCTACCAAGATCAGGCCGTCTACCAAAACTCACAGGCCGAACAAGGAGAGTGCTGATTAGAAATGCAGTCACGAGGTCCATGGTGACTCTGGACGAGCTGCAGAGATCTACAACTCAGGTGGGGAAATCTATCCATCGGACAACTATTAGTCATGCACTGCACAAAGTTAGTCTTTATGGAAGAGTGGCAAGAAGAAAGCCATTGTTAAACAGAAAAGCATAAGAAGTCCCGTTTTCAGTTTGCCACAAGCCATGTGGGGGACACAGCAAACATGTGGAAGAAGGTGCTCTGGTCAGATGAGACCAAAATGGAACTTTTTGGCCAAAATGCAAAACGCTATGTGTGGCGGAAAACTAACACTGCAAATCACTCTGAACACACCATCCCCACTGTCAAATATGGTGGTGGCCGCATCATGCTCTGGGGGTGCTTCTCTTCAGCAGTGACAGGGAGGCTGGTCAGAGTTGATGGGAAGATGGATGGAGCCAAATACAGGGCAATCTTGGAAGAAAAACTCTTGGAGTCTGCAAAAGACTTGAGACTGGGGTGGAGGTTCACCTTCCAGCAGGACAACGACCCAAAACAAAGCCAGGGAAACCATGGAATGCTTTAAAACAAAACATATCCATGTGTTAGAATGTCCCAGCCAAAGTCCAGATCTAAATCCAATTGAGAATATGTGGCAAGATCTGAAAACTGCTGTTCACAAACGCTGTCCATCTAATCTGACTGAGCTGGAGGTGTTTTGCAAAGAAGAATGGGCAAGGATTTCAGTCTCTAGATGTACAAAGCTGGTAGAGACATACCCTAAAAGACTGGCAGCTGTAATTGCAGCAAAAGGTGGTTCTACAAAGTATGGACCCGTGCTGAATAATTACGCACACCCCACTTTGCAGTTATTTTTTTAAAAATGTTTGGAATCATGTATGATTTTCGTTCCACTTCTTACGTATACACCACTTTGTATTGGTATTTCACGTGGAATTCCAATAAAAATTATTCATGTTTGTGGCAGTAATGTGACAAAATGTGGAAAACTTCAAGGGTGCCGAATACTGTTGCAAGAAACTGTAGATTGCTCTACTAACGGAGGGTGGCAAACAGGGACCATGCTAATAACAACCAGTTAAAGCGGACCTGAACTCAGAACATCCTCTCTGCTCTTAAAGAGAATCTGTATCCATGCAAACTTAACAAAATAAACATACCAGCCTGTCTGCAGCGCTCTCCTCTCCCCCTCTGCGTCATTTTCGCCGCTCCCCGACGCTGTTTTGAGCAGTAAATCACACTTTTATTGCTTGTTTTGTAAACAAGCAATATGGCCGCCAAAACCGGAAGTTCGTCGGGCAGAGCGTGTGCCCGCTTCCAGGGAGTGTGCATGAGAGCCGTGCACAAGAGGAGCGCAAGTCTAAGCATGCGCTGTAGGTCCTCTCGTGCTGGCTCTATCTCAGCTGCCGATCAGCCTATCAGGGTCTCAGAGCCGGCTGCAATACACAGAGGCAGACCATTGATTCACTCTGCACAGCAGCATAAGTATTGCAGCCGGAGACTCTGATAGGCAAGTGTATTATTTATATTATTAGTAATGTGTAATTAGTAATCAGCTCTCTTCCTGGTCTGCAGCCTCATAGTCAGATAGAGCAGAGACTTCCTAATGAAACTCACGGGAGCGAGCATAGAGGGACGTGGAGGGGGCGTGGAGGGAAGGCCTGCCTAACAGCTAAACAACAATAAAGAGTCAGCCCCTTCCAGAGACGGTGTTGTGTCTGATTACGCTGCCTGTGGATTTGCGCTGCCCCGCATGCGTGGTAGGAGACTGTGCGGCCACATTTCCTATAGAATGATGCTGCTGGAGGTATAATACTAAATATCTCCGCTCCCACACCTTACACTCCCCAAACTTTCAGGGTAGGGAGGGGACCCCCAGAACGACCTCTATGCCAAATTGCAGCCCCCGAGACCTGCTGGTTCCCAAGATAGATTTCTCTAATCTATCTCCTGAACCAGCGGGTCTCGGGGGCTGCAATTTGGCATAGAGGTCGTTCGGGGGGTCCCCTCCCTACCCTGAAAATTTGGGGAGTGTAAGAGGTGTGGGAGCGGAGATATTTCGTATTTTATCTCCAGCAGCATCATTAACTTCACACTGAGCATGCGTGCTACTCAGTGTGGAAGGGAGCTTCCGGCCAGCACAATCAGACATTACAACGGCAGGACAAGTACGACTGAAGAGAGATAAGATGATTGATTACACTGACTCTGCAGCTACAAAGGGCTGCAGTAAGCCAGATCACATTAGATTTGCTTTAGGAACCTGTAGGACAGAAGAAATACAGCCGAAAAATTTGTTACAGAGTCTCTTTAAAGATACGCAACAGCATAATAACCTGTAAACAAAAAACATTTTTGTTACACCTGATACAAATCCTAAAATAAATATGCACGGTTTCTACTTCCTGATTCATGGAAGCAGACATATTGTTAACCTCCTGTGCTTTCAAATGGCCTTATCTGCCATAGGCAGTCATGTGAAACAGCAGGAGATCAGATTACAACTTGTGATTAGACGCAAATAAGGGGGAATTAACCAGGCTAAACTCTAAATACATACAGGGTGCATTTCTCTATGTATTTCTTCAGCCCTGTGCAATAGTTCAGGTCCACCTTAAACCAAGCAGTGTCATGTGTATGTAGTTTCGTTAAAGGTGGCCACTAATGACACAATTTTCTAAATGATCATTTACGAACGATTCTTTGTAGGAACGATCAGAAAAGATCATTTAGGAGACCACTAATGGACAAAAAAAAAAAACTAACCAATCCGATCAGATTAATGAATTCAACCCGAAGCTCTTTTGCATAAATAACAACTGAAATTTTTTTAAACTCTTCCTGTATTGGAAAACAAACATGAGACTTTTATTTGCCATTAACAGTCTAGTTCATAGCTGTACTACCCATACATGATTTACAAAATAATTAACCATTTTTACGTGAAAGGTTAGCAATGCCAGTGGTCTATATTTCCCAGAATCAAGGTTTGTTTTAAAATGAATGACTGCATTTCAGATTCCACTTACCTGTACAAATGGCATCATCACTAGACCTCAGTATTTGCCCAGATGCATTCCCACCATCTGTCTGAACAATTACCATTGCAATTAGCATATAAAATGTATACAATATAATCATTTAATAGTATTCTATTCATACTTGCCTCTCATTAACCCTTCTAGCTGCTCCTACTGACACTGCACTCACATCCCAATACAGTATAATCTTGTTTTAATAAACTTGGTTATAGTAAACATTCGGGTGTAGTAAACTGCTTCTCCAGGTCCCGGCCAATCTACATTAGAAGTCTAATGCAGGGCATACACTGTACGTTTTCTACTGTGTAATCGAGCCGTTGATGGCTCGATTGATCATTTCCTACGTGTCTGATACCCTGCTGGATCGATTCCGTGCTAGATACCGGCGGGCAGGATAAAAGAAGAAACTAGCAGAAGATAAGGAAGCACCCGCGGGGACAAGTGGGAATCGATCATGGTGCCCGCGGGGACGAGCCAGAATTGAGCCAGCGGCTCGATTACATGGTAGAAAACGTACCATGTATGCCCAGGATAAGGGAGCAACAACTGATATAGTAAACCCGGATATAATAAAACCTTTGTTGTAGTAAACATGTTTTTTGGCCCCAGCGTGACGCTGACTCTGGATATGGTAAAAAGTGGGTGACGCATGCGTCATGTCAGTGCAGATAAGAGGGCCATCTCACTGTAAAACTAAGGAGAGTGGAGAGGTATCGAAGCCACTCACAGGAAGGGAGTGGCTGCCTCGATTCAGTGACGGCTACAATTTTTAAGGAGCCCTGGATACTGTACCAGCAATATGTCCTGCCTGGCTACGCAACCTTAAGATGTACTTATTGTTGTCCACCAAATGTGCAAATGTTGTACTGTACTTTCAATGGAAGGAAAGAGTTGATCCTTTGCAGAGAATGTACCGGGGAATACCGGACCATTTCTAGGGCCATTTCTATATCACACCAAGCAACGCTTTTCTATAGGAGGAATTTTGGTCTCTTTTAGTCCCATATACTGTCCTAGTGGTGTGGGTCACCCTAAGCTGCTTGGTTACTCCGTAGGGCTATTTCTGATATAGTAAACTTCTGATACACTAAACCACTTTTCCTGGTCTCTTGAAGTTTAACTATAAAGAGATTATACTGTACTCTAAAAAGTCAAAGTAAATTTTTTCTTTCCTTTTTAAGCTTAGTTCATTCACACTATGTCCAGTACCAGATAGTTTTCCTGAATGTTGGATTATTATGGCTCTGTACTAATTACAAGCTGACACATCATTGCATTCCAGTGGATCTGGAGGTGTATTTAGCTTCTAAGGATGACAATGGTTAATTTGCATACATTAGCAGTGATGCACTGGGAGACATCTCGGAGCTCATCCTGAATTATCACAAATACTCTGTTTTTTCTTTCTTTCTGTTTTCCATGAATTTTAGTAAGGGGGCTTTTTGGACCATTGCAGCCCCTTACACACTCCAATGAGTTCTGGTTCACCATGAGCTTGCTGGTTAGTCTGTACCCCTGATCGTAGGGCAAACCAATAGGTCGATGCATGCAATGATTCTGTATGGTCTTGTGCAGATGTGTTTCTATTAACCACTTAAGGACCGCCCCCATCCGATGGGCGGCGGCAAAGACCGGGCCTAAACGACTGCAATACGCCCCTCGGCGGGGGCGGCGGCGGGCGTGGTTATGCGGCAATCGCGTCATTCGTGGCGCGATCAGCCGGCGGCGACTGGCTCCGCCCCCCTCGCGCTGTAACCCGCCGGCCGTTCGGAAGTGCCGGCGGGTTACTAGCACCCGGATCGCCGCATGACACACGTATAATAGGCTTTGTAATGTATACAAAGCCTATTATACAGGCTGCCTCCTGCCCTGGTGGTCCCAGTGTCCGAGGGACCACCAGGGCAGGCTGCAGCCACCCTAGTCTGCACCCAAGCACACTGATTTCCCCCCCCTGCCCCCTGATCGCCCACAGCACCCCTCAGACCCCCCCCCCCCCGCCCACCCCCCAGACCACTGTTCGCACCCAATCACCCCCCTAATCACGCATCAATCACTCCCTGTCACTTTAGGGTTGAAAAAAAAAAATAGCGTTGACAGAAAGTGACAGGGAGTGATTGATGGGTGATTAGGGGGGTGATTGGGTGCTAACAGTGGTCTGGGGGGTGGGCAGGGGGGGGGTCTGAGGGGTGCTGTGGGCGATCAGGGGGCAGGGGGGGAAAAATCAGTGTGCTTGGGTGCAGACTAGGGTGGCTGCAGCCTGCCCTGGTGGTCCCAGTGTCCGAGGGACCACCAGGGCCGGCTGCAGCCACCCTAGCCTGCACCCAAGCACACCGATTTCCCCCCCCCCCCCCCGCCCCCTGATCGCCCACAGCACCCCTCAGACCCCCCCCTGCCCACCCCCCAGACCACTGGTAGCACCCAATCACCCCCCCTAATCACCCATCAATCACTCCCTGTCACTTTCTGTCAACGCTATTTTTTTTTAACCCTAAACTGCCCCCTGCTCCCTCCTGATCACCCCCCCACCCCTCAGATTCTCCCCAGACCCCCCCCCCCCGTGTACTGTATGCCTCTATCCCGCCTGTAATAACCCACAGATCACCTGTCAATCACCCCCTGTCACTGCCACCCATCAATCATCCCCTAACCTGCCCCTTGCGGGCAATCTGATCACCCACCCACACCATCAGATTGCCCCAGACCTACCCTCAGATCACCTCCAAAGTGCATTGTTTACATCTGTTCTGCCATCTAATCACCCACTGATCACCTATCAATCAGCCCCTGTCACTGATACTCATCAGATTAGACCCCTATCTGCCCCTAGGGCACCCAATCACCCGCCCACACCCTCAGAACGCCCTCAGACCCCAGCCCTGATCACCTCGCCAGTGCATTGCTTGCATCTATTTTCCCCCTCTAATCACACCTTCAGACACCCATCAATCACCTCCTGTCATCATCACCTGTCACCCCCTAGCACACCTACCCATCAGATCAGGCCCTAATTTGCACCGTGTGGGCTCTTGATCACTCGGCCAAACCCTTAGACCCCCCTCAGACCCCCTTCCGATCACCTCCCCAGTGCATTGATTGCATCTATTTCCCCCCCCCCCTGAGACACCCATCAATCACCTCCTGTCACCCCCCTAGCACTCCTATCCATCAGATCAGGCCCAATACAACCTGTCATCTAAGAGGCCACCCTGCTTATGACTGGTTCCACAAAATTTGCCCCCTCATAGACCACCTGTCATCAAAATTTGCAGATGCTTATACCCCTGAACAGTCATTTTTTGAAATTTGGTTTCCAGACTACTCACGGTTTAGGGCCCCTAAAATGCCATGGCAGTATAGGAACCCCACAAGTGACCCCATTTTAGAAAGAAGACACCCCAAGGTATTCTGTTAGGTGTATGATGAGTTCATAGAAGATTTTATTTTTTGTCACAAGTTAGCAGAAATTGATTTTTATTGTTTTGGTTTTTTTTCACAAAGTGTCATTTTCCACTAACTTGTGACAAAAAATAAAATCTATGAATGAAAAAAAATGAGGAGTAGTCTAGAAACCAAATGCCTCAAAATGACTGTTCAGGGGTATAAGCATCTGCAAATTTTGATGACAGGTGGTCTATGAGGGGCCAAATTTTTTGGAACCGGTCATAAGCAGGGTGGCCTCTTAGATGACAGGTTGTATTGACACTGAAGTGCAGGAAGCGCAGGATGTTCTCAAATCGTGACCTGGACATGGCAGCAGAGAACATGGACATGTGATGGATTGGGTGCATAGACCAATAAGACCGCAATACATTCTTTTTGACTAGACCCATGTTAAGGAGAAGGCCCCAAAAAATGTTATGTTCGGAAATGTGGAGTGGTTTCTACCGAAAAGGCTGGGCATGGTAGCTTCTTGGATTGGCGGTTGCGTATTGTGTGGCATAACGGTTGGTCTCAACCACAATTAAGTAGTAGAGACCAGCAGTGATGAGGAAAAAACATGCTGTCACTGCGGTGGGGCGGGTGAGAGTTTGGCCGGGTGATCAGAAGTCCGCAGGGGGCAGATTAGGGCCTGATCTGATGGATAGGAGTGCTAGGGGGTGACAGGAGGTGATTGATGGGTGTCTCAGGGTGTGATTAGAGGGGAGAATAGATGCAATCAATGCACTGGGGAGGTGATCAGAAGGGGGTCTGAGGGGGATCTGAGGGGGGATCTCAGGGTTTGGCCCAGTGATCAGGAGCCCACACGGGGCAAATTAGGGCCCGATCTGATGGGTAGGTGTGCTAGGTGGTGACGGGGTGATTAATAGGTGATCAGGGTGTAATTAGAGGGGAGAATAAATGCAAGCAATGCTCTGGCGAGGTGATCGGGGGGGGGGGGGGGGTGTCTGAGGGCGACCTGAGGGTGTGGGCAGGTGATTGGGTGACCGCAAGGGACAGATGAGGGTCTGATCTGATGGGTATGATGGGTAGCAGTGACAGATGGTGACGGGGGTTATTAGAGGGGAGAACAGATGTAAATATTGCACTGGGGAGGTGATAAGGCGGGGTCTGAGGTCAATCTGATGGTGTGGGCGGGTGTTTGGGTACCCGCAAGGGGCAGATTAGGGTCTGATCTGATGGGTAGCAGTGATAGGTGGTGACAGGGTGATTGATAGGTGATCAGGGTGTGATTAGAGGGGAGAATAAATGCAAGCAAAGCACTGGCGAGGTGATCAGGGGGGTCTGAGGGCAATCTGAGGGTGTGGGCGGGTAATTGGGTGCCCGCAAGGGGCAGATTAGGGTCTGGATCTGATAGGTAGCAGTGACAGGTGGTGACAGGGGGCGATTGATGGGTGATTAGAGGGGAGAAGAGATGTAAACAATGCACTTGGGAGGTGATCTGAGGGTGGGTCTGCGGGCGAACTGAGGGTGTGGGCGGGTGATCAGGTGGCCGCAAGGGGCAGGTTAGGGTCTGATCTGATGGGTAGCAGTGACAGGGGGTGATTAACAGGTGATCAGTCGGTGATTACAGGGGAGGATAGATGTATACAGTACACAGGGGGGGGGGGGGTGATCAGTTTATGACCTATTCTAAAAAATAGCATTGACAGATAGTAACGAGGTGATTGATGGGTGATTAGGGGGGTGATTGGGTGCAAACTGTGGTCTGAGGGGGGTGATCGGGGGGGGGGGGTGTCTGAGGGGTGCTGTGGGTGATCAGGGGGCGGGCAAGATCAGTGAGTTTGGGTGCTTATTAGGGTGGCTGCCTCCTGCCCTGGTGGTCCCTCGATCACTGGGACCACCAGGGCAGGAGGCAGCCTGTATAATACACTTTGTATAAATTACAAAGTGTATTATACACTTTGTATGCGGCACATCGGGGGTTAACAACCCGCCGGCGCTTCGGGTTGACGTCGCGGGTGGGCAAGTGGTTAAGCCCATGATCCTTAAGTGGTTAAACGAAACCACTCAGATACAGCCGAAGTGCAGACTTTCAGCATTAATTCAGTAGAGTGAACACAACTATTGCATAAAACTTAAGGCAACTAAAAATCTTTTTTTTTTTATTTTAACACACACACACACACACTCTCTCTCTCTTCAGGGGCTTAAAAGTAATTGCACAAATTAAATAACTGAAAATAAGATGTTCATTTCTAATACTTGGTTGAAAACCATTTGCTGGCAATGACAGCCTTCACTCTTGATCACCAGATGCTGGGTTTCCTCCTTTTTAATGCTCTGCCAGGGCTTTACTGCAGCAGCTTTCAGTTGCTGTCTGTGTGCCTTTCTGTCCAAAGTTTAGACTTCAACAAGTGAAATGTATGCTCAATTGGGTTAAGATCAGGTGATTGACCTGGCCATTCAATCATTTTCCACTTCTTTACTATAATAAACCCCTGGGTTACTTTGGCTGTATGTTTTGGGTCATTGTTCATATGTACCATGAAACGCTGCCAAATCAATGACTGCATTTAACTGGATTTGAGCAGACAGTATATCCCTGAACACCTCAGTATTTATTCGGCTGCTTCTGTCCTGTGTCACATCAAACACTAGTGTCCCAGTGCCACTGACAACCATGCAGACCCAAGCCATCACACCACCTCCACCGTGTTTTACAGATGATGTGGTAGGCTTTGGATAGCCCCAGCTGCTTACCCGTAGCCGTGTTTCGGCGAGTACTTCAGGACGGCTGCTGCTGAGACATTGTATGTCTCCTCTCACAACTGGAAACACCTGAAATAAATCAAAGTTAATTGAGTCTGAGCCCATAAAGGAACTCCTCCCTCCCCACCTCCTCAGTTCAAAGCAAGTACCCATTCATACGGTTACTAATATGTACAATTTTTTATATGATATCCAGGGTTGGGAACTCAGGCAGCCGTCCTGGAGGACTTGCCGAAACACGGCTACAGGTAAGCAGCTGGGACTTTCTCCCATCGTCCTCCAGGACGGCTGCTGCTGAGACCAGCGAGAAATTTACCTTAGGGAGGGATGATGGCTTGTAGAACCTTTCGTCCAAAGCTCTGGTCCTGGCTTGAAAGCAGCTCGACCCAATAGTGTCTGATGAACGTAGTATATGAAGACCAGGTTGCGGCTCTGCATATCTGCTCTAAGCTTGCTCCTGATCTTTCCGCCCATGAAGCTGCTAAGGATCTTGTAGAGTGTGCAGTTACTCTAGAAGGCATTGTAGTATTTGTAGATTTGTAAGCTAACGTAATAACCTCTTTCACCGATCTAGCTATGGTGCTTTTAGACACCTGTAAACCTCTACCTGAACCCCCATAAGAGATCAATAGAGGACTAGACCTTCTCCAATCAGCCGTCCGCTGTAGGTAAACTAGGACCACTCTTCTAACATCTAGAGTACTCCACTTTCTTTCCCTGTCATTTGTCGGATTCGTGGAAAAGGAAGGTAAAATTTTTTCTTGTGACCGATGGAAGGCTGAAGCTACTTTAGGTAACTAAGTAGGGTCTGGTCTAAAAACTATTCTATCAGGGTGTACCACCATGTAAGGGTCTTTTATGGATAAGGACTGAATGTCACTAACTCTCCTTGCGGAGGTAATGGCCACCAGAAAGGCTACTTTCAAGGACAGATACTTTAAAGGAATCTCAGATAAGGGCTCAAACTTTTCTGAGGTTAGGAAATCTAGAACCAACGACAAGTCCCAAGGTGGCACCAATTTCTCTGAAATTGGCTGAGTCCTAGCCACTGAGTTAAGAACATTTTTTACAAAAATTATTTCTAGACAGCTGTCTATTAAGAAAAACAGAAAGTGCGGACACATGAACTCTCAGGGAACTAACTGCCAGCCCCATATCTACTCCGCTCTGCAAAAACTCCAAAATAAATTTTAAGTCATTAGATCTGACTCCATTCTTTTCTTTCCAAAATAAAAAAAGCTTTCCAAATTTTTTCATACTTTTTCCTTGTAGCAGGTTTTCTACATTTAACTAAAGTAGACACCACCTTTTTTGAAAAACCCCGCCTTTCTAAGATGCTATCAGTATCCAGGCTGTCAGGTTCAATAAGAGGATTGGGATGAAACCGTCCTTCCTGAATCAATAAATCTGGTCTGTTGCCCAGATGCCAAGGCCCTTTGACTACCAGCTGTTGAAGATGCGGAAACAAGGTCCTCCTGGGCCACCAGGGACCTATGAATATTATGCTGCATTCTGACATCTCCACCTTCCTCAGAACTCTGGGAATTAGCTTGAATGGGGGAAAGGCGTACAGAAGACCCGTAGGCCAATTCACCATCAAAGCATCTAACCGATTTTCTGGCATCCCTGGATGCAGGGAACAGAAGTCCTTTACTTTTGCGTTTTGAGGACTTGCAAACAAATCTATTATGGGCCACCCCCATTCCTGAACGATCTGTAGGAAAATATGCTGATTGAGCTGCCACTCTGCCTCTAATGTTATTCCTCTGCTGAGTGAATCCGCCCATCTGTTCTTGACTCCCTGGATGTGAACCGCCGTCAGAAAAATCAGATTCAACTCTGCCCAGGATATTATTTCCAATGCCAGATCCTGCAAATTCTTTACTCTGGTACCCCCCTGCTTCTTGAGGTAGGATACAGTCACTATGTTGTCTGAATAAATCAGAACCTCCTTGCCCACAATGTGACGCTGAAGCTGAAGAAGACCCAGCTTCACCGCCATCAGTTCTCTGAAATTTGAAGAGCTCTCTATCATATCCTGACTCCAGACACCCTGAAAAGTCGAGTAATGAGCTCCCCATCCCGACTAGCCGGTGTCTGTATACACCTTTGCTGGTGCTGCTTGGAGCCAACGACGTCCCAGGGACAACCGTCTCCGGCAAGTCCACCACTGGAGGGATAACTTGATCTGATCTGGGCAAAGAACTTGCCTGTCCAGGGATCTCTGACTTCTGTCCCATACTGAAAGAAACCAAGTTTGAGTATCTCTTGAATGGGCCTGAGCCTATTCCACTGCCGGGAAGGTTGACGACATTTGACCCAGGAGAGACATGATATCTCGCAAGGACACTCTTTGTTCTCTTCTGAACAATTGCACCTTCTGAATTAATTTTGTTATCTTGTCCTCTGGAAGGTACACCATTTGGGTCGTGGTGTCCCAAACCAGCCCCCAAAACACCAGCTTTTGGGTTGGCTTCAGCTGAGATTTTTCTGTGCATATGAGCCATCCTAATATTTCTAACACCTGTACTAAAAAATCTAGCTGCCGTTTCAAGGTCTCCTCGGAATCTGCCAGAAACAGGAAGTAGTCTAGGTAAGGCAGAACCCTTACATTGTGGAGGTGGAGGAAAGCAATCACCTCTGCTAGAACCTTTGTGAATATCCTCGGTGCGGAAGTTATTCCGAGCGGGAGGGCCCGATACTGATAATGGCACTCCGATTCCCCAATTTGAACTGCAAACCTGAGGAATTTTTGAAACGACGGGTGGATTGGCACGTGAAGATACGCATCCTCCAAATCTAAAGTTGCAAGAAACGCTCCCAGACACATCGAATTTCTGACAGAGGCAATGCTTTCCATGCGGAATTTTTTCTCCACAATGTAAGGGTTCAGGGGTTTTAAGTTAAGAATCATCCGGAATTTTCCTGACGGCTTGCGTATTAGAAACACCCTTGAATAGAACCCCTGGAACTGCTCCTGCAGTGGAACTCTCCTGATAACATTTTTCTGTAATAGAGATATCACTGAATCTCTCAGGGCCAGTGCCTTTTGTGGATCCCTTGGAACCCCCGTCACTAACTTGCTGGGAGGAGGAAGCGAACTGAATTCGATTTTGTAACCGAACTGAATCAAATTCAGAACCAGGGCTGTGGAGTCGGAGTCGTGGAGTTGGAGCAATTTTGGGTGCCTGGAGTCGGAGTCGGGAAAAGATGCACCGACTCCGACTCCTAATGAATTTGTAACTGTAATTAAAATAGAAAACATGATAAATGTTCTATTTCTCAGATAATCGTCATTAAAATGATGTATATATACAGTATATATACAATAATAGCTGTGTTCAGTCCACAAAAATGAAATAAACCAATCAAAATGAGTTACTTGTGCTACTTCAACAAAGCAGTCGCCATATTTTTAAAGTCAGATATACACATTTGATTGTGACTGTATATATGATGTGTACACAGGAATTTCTTCTATATACTAAATAACATCTATGCTGTAAATGTAAAGCCCGATGTGTAGCTGTGTCACTAATAGAGATGGTCAATGAGATGGGAATAATTCTGCGTGGATTCTGATTTATGCAAATGTATGCACTCTCTTTGCTCATGAAATCAAATAATTTGATGTGTTGTTAAAGTTTGGTTTGGTGACTGTGAATTAAAGGGTACCCGAGGCGAATTAAAAGAAAAGCTTTATACATACCTGCAGGGCCGGATTTACAACTGTGGAGCCTATAGGCACAGAAGTTCTAGCGCCCTAAACTCCGCCCCTCAGCACGACCCCTTCCCCCCTATTCTTATGAAACAAAATGCTCATGCTATAAACAATAATAACATGTTAGGACATTAGACTATGTCTATGGTAGCATAGGATTAGATTGTGAGCTCCTCTGAGGACAGTTAGTGACATGACTATGTACTCTGTAAAGTGCTGCAGAAGATATCTGTGCTATATAAATACATAATAATAATAATAATAATATCACTATGGTAGGACATTAGACTAGGACTATGGTACGGATTAGATTATGAGCTCCTCTGGGGACAGTCAGTGACATAAAAATGAGCTCTGTAATGTGCTGCAGAAGATGTCAGTGCTATAGAAAATACATAATAATAATATGGTAGGACATTAGACTATGACTATGGTAGGATTAGAGTGTGAGCCCCTATGAGGACAGTCAGTGACATGACTATGGACTCTGTAAAGTGCTGCAGAACATGTCAGTGCTATATAAACGCATAATAATATGGGAGGACATTACACTAGGACTATGGCAGGATTAGATTGTGAGCTCCTCTGAGGACAGTCAGTGACATTACTGTGTACTCTGTAATGTGCTGCAGAAGATGTCAGCGATATATAAATACATAATAATAATAATATGGTAGGACATAAGACTATAAATATGGTGGGTATTCTAGTGTGAACTTCTCGGGGGATGGTTAGTGACATTACTATGTACTCTGTAAAGTGCTGCAGAAGGTGTCAGTAATATATAAATACAATACATACTAATATGGTAGGATTAGATTGTCAGCTCCTCTGAGGACAGTCAGTGACATGACTATGTACTCTGTACAGTGCTGCAGAAGATGTCAGTGCTATATAAACACATAATAATAATATGGTAGGACATCAGACTATGACTATGGTGGGATTAGTGTGTGAGCTCCTCTGAGGACAGTCAGTGACATGACTATGTACTCTGTAAAGTGCTGCAGAAGATGTCAGTGCTATATTAATGAATAATAATTATACGGTTGGACTTTTGTGATTATGGTAGGGTTAGATTGTGAGTGGCTCTGAGGCCAGTCAGTAACATGTGCTCTGTAAAGTGCTGTAGAAGATTTTAATGCTTCATAAATAATTTATAATACAAATGATCTAGGACCGTAGACTAGCTATGGTAGGAACTACAGGGTGGGCACATGGGGAATGCACAGAGGGTGGAGACGCACAGAGTGGGCAAGCAGAGGTCACAAAGAGGATGAGCACACTGGGGATGCACAGAGGGTGGGCATGGGAGACACATACAAATGGTGGGCATGGAGGGGGATGGGCAGTGGAGGACACACAGAGGGTGGGCAGTGGAGGACACACAGAGGGTGGGCAGTGGAGGACACACAGAGGGTGGGCAGAGGAGGACACACAGAGGGTGGGCAGAGGAGGACACACAGAGGGTGGGCAGAGGAGGACACACAGAGGGTGGGCAGTGGAGGACACACAGAGGGTGGGCAGTGGAGGACACACAGAGGGTGGGCAGTGGAGGACACACAGAGGGTGGGCAGTGGAGGACACACAGAGGGTGGGCAGTGGAGGACACACAGAGGGTGGGCAGAGGAGGACACACAGAGGGTGGGCAGAGGAGGACACACAGAGGGTGGGCAGTGGAGGACACACAGAGGGTGGGCAGAGGAGGACACACAGAGGGTGGGCAGTGGAGGACACACAGAGGGTGGGCACCAAGATCGTCAGAGAAATGGAGGATACTAGTAAGAGAGAGAGAGATAATGAGTAATGGCAAAAGAGAAGAGGTCATACATGGCACATTACCTCCTCCCTCACGGTCATTGCTCCGTACTGGCAGCTGTCTGGCTGTCTCTGTGTGCACACTGCTGCTTCTGGCTATTGCTGTATCCTCTGTGTCTCTCCGTGCAGCGGCTTCAGTCTCTGCTCTCCATGTGTGACAGGCTGCTTGCTGTGCACTGACAGCTGAGTGCCTGCCCGAGTTTCTGTTTCCTCGCATCTGCTCTCCCCCTCCTGCTGGGGCTCGCTGTGCTCAGTCCTGGTCCAGCGCTTCTCTCTGAAGATCAAATTCCCCGCCACAGCCGTCCATGTGTGACGCAGAGCTGAGCTCTCAGCATCCCGGGAGGAAAGGAGGAGGCGGTGCTCTAGCTGCCAGTCAGTACCAGGACCAGAGCAGCTCTAGTCTGCATTCTGAATAAAATGGGGGTATTTTGCCAAAACACTGTTTCTACGGAGCAGCTCCAGCCTGCCCCTGACTGTGCAACTGGTCCGCAACTCCGTATCAGATAGCCGAGCGCAGGGCGGCGAGTGACATGATCACTCTCTCGCTCTGCATATAGAGAGGAGAACGTCGGGAATTAGACCCGCCCCTGACTAATGAGGCGCCTGTAGGCACGTGCCTAGAGTGCCTTATGGGTAATCCGGCCCTGCATACCTGGGGCTTCCTCCAGCCCCCTTCAGGCCATTCAGTCCCTTGCTGCCCTCCACCGCCACCTGGATCTTCTGCTATGAGTCCAGGTAATTCAGCCAGTCAGAGCAGTCTGGCTACGTGCCGCTTCCAAGGCCAGGAGTGTTCTGCACCTGCACAATAGTGCTGCGCAGGTGTAGTACGCTCCCGGCGGCGGAGTGTGTGCATGCGCACTACACCAGACTGGCTCAAGTACCTGGACTCATGGCAGAAGATCCAAGTGGCAGAGGAGGACAGCGAGGGACTGATTAGCCTGAAGGGGGCTGGAGGAAGCCCCCGGTATGTATAAAACTTTAATTTGATCTGTCTCAGGTTTCCTTTGTTACACATAGTAGTACTATACTGCACTTATGCACTCCCGACAGAGCTGCAGGGAATCCACTGAGCATGTTGTGCACATTGAACACAGAGGTGTTATCTATCACCCATAAATCTGGTTCATATTGTGCATGAAGAATGTGTAATAGAGGAAGAATCTCCTCATTCCCCTGCAGAGTGCCTGCACATCATTCTTACATGTACCCACAGTTACATTGCCTAGGGCCTGATAGATGTTCCATGTTCTGGTCTGTACCTTTTACAAGTACTCTTACCAAGGACTAGTTTTAGTCTAAAGGGAATAAATATAGTAGTCTACATATCCTTCTCACTTCAGTTGTCTTGTAAAATTCCTAAGCGTTGGCAGTTAAGAGACGAATTTCACGTTACATACTGTTAATCAACAAAATTGTAATATGCAAATTAGAGGAGTCGGAGTCGAGGAGTCGGTGGAATCCTAAACTGAGGAGTCGGAGTCGGTGGATTTTTGGACCGTCTCCACAGCCCTGTTCAGAACATAAGGACTTTTGGTTGTTTCCCTCCATTTCGGAAAGAAATAACTTAGCCTCCCCCCCACCGTTCCCTGATTGTCACTTTGTTGATTTTGCGGGAGGGGTCTGGGATTTGTTGAACAGGAACGATCCCCTACCCCTACCTGCATTATATGTCCATCTTTTGGGCTGAAAAGTACCCCTGGTTGAGGCTTCACTTCGAAAGGGGCTTTTCCTATTGGGAAAAGGTTTCCTTGAAACACTTTTCTCTTATCCGGAAACTTTTTCCCTATATCTGACGATCTCTCTAACACTGAATCAAGGTCTTTCCCAAACAATAATTCACCATGGAACTCCATAGAACATAAATTATGCTTAGAAGCCGAATCTCCCTCCCAAGCGTTTAACCAAACTGCTCGCCTGGAGTTATTTACAAGTGCCGCAGCCTTAGCTGAGCATCTTAAACTTTCTGAAGCGGCATCAGCCAGGAATGCAACAGACTTTGTAATAACAGGAAGAGACTCTAGAATTTTCTCATGTGGAGTACCCGCAATTAAGTGACTTTGAAGCCCCACAATCCACCTAACCAGATTCCTGGCCAAACGGACGCAATAGCTGGCTTAAAAGAAAACGATATCGCATCCCATGCAAGGTTGAGCAAGGCCTCCGCCTTCCTATCCATGGGATCCTTAAAGAAAACCTGTACTGAAAATAAAAGTCAAAATAAGCATACACAAGTCATACTTACCTTCCATGTAGTCTACTCCTCAGTGTCCCGCGTCCTATTTGTTCACTATAATCAAGGGAATTTTCCGTCCTCCATTTTGAAAATAGCCATTACCCCATAACAGCTTTCTGGTCAGCACACAGTTAAACTGTAACATCGCCCACTTGAGCCATAGGGAAACATGAACATTACCTGGTACATCCGTTTTCCTCTCAGCTATAACTGACAGCAACTGATATTTTACTGACAGCAACTGATATATTTCAGATCTGACAAAATATTGTCAGAACTGGAAGGGATCATTGTAAGAAGAAAATGGTGAGCTTCTGAGAGGAACTGATGGCAAGGTAACTATGCAATGTTCATTTGAAGTTACCTCATGTGTTTATTTTAAATATTTTTACTCAGTACAGGTTCTCTTTAAGGGATCCCGCATCCTCAAAAGATAGATCCGAATTTTTCGAATATTGAGCTAACGCGGCATCCAACTTCGGACACTTAGCCCAAGGCGATTCCTCTTCATCCTTAACCATTTCAGCCCGCAGGCTGTTTTCACCTTATGCACGAGGAGAATTTTCACATTTCAGCGCTCCTCCTATTCAGTCCCTAATAACTTTATCACTACTTATCATAACAAAATAATCCCTACCTTGTTTTTTTCGCCACCAATTAGGCTTTTTGTGGTTGATATTTTTTTTTTTGTAATTATGTTATTCTTTATGCATTTTAAAGGGAAAAAATAGGAAAAAAAATGAAAAAATACGCTATTTCATCATTTCCAACCACTATGGTTTGAAAATAAATAATGATACCGTACATAAAACACACACATTTTATTTGCCCATTTGTCCTGGTAAACTCAACATTTACATTATGTCCCTAGTGCAATGTATGAGTATAATATATTATTTGGAAGTAAGGGTGTATTTTTTCTACATTGTTTTTTGTTCTCTCATTGTTTCCTTGCAATAACTGCAAGACTTTATATGCAAATATAACAGTAATACACCTTCATGGCATACATGTTTAAAAAGCTGAGACCCTAAGGTAACTATTTATGTAGTCTGTTTTAGATTCTGTAACTTTGCCTTATTTTTACAAGCTTTATACTTTGGTACCGAACATACGAAAATAAAAAAAATATTGCTTTTGGCTCAGAATGTGACTAAAAGTAATTCACAAGACACATGCCTCAACCCAAAAAAAACATAAAATCTATTCTACAACTTGTCATGCTTAAAAGGATACCCCATATGTGTCATCTGATAACTATCTGGACATCTAGCATGCCATTAACGACGAAGTGTCCTTGTGGCTTTGTACAGGGCAATTTTTCCACAAAATATTTTAGCGCCATACTTTATTTCCATAGCTCCAGAATAGTCAGTACATGAGAAAAAGGCCACACATGTCACCATTGTGGAAAGCTAACAACCAGGGCTATTCAAATATGGGTGTTTTGTAAGCTGCCGACTCGTGTAGTTTTGCTGAAACTTTCCCACATTTGATCATAATATTGAAAATTACATTATTTTTCTTGATGCATTGAGTATGTCCCTACCTATTTTCTATGTAACATGGGTTCAAGCTATAAGACACATCAAAATGTATTCGACAACTCGTTATGATAAAAATGAGACCACATATGCATTATTTGAAAACAATCTGGATGCACAGCAGGCAATTATTCTCAAGGTGCATCAATGGCTTTTTTGCAGTTCATTTTTTGCAAGAATTGTTATAGCGCCATACTTTCTTTCCATAGCCCCAGAAGAGTCAGTACATGAGAAAAAGGCCACACATGTCACCATTGTGGAAAGCTAACAACCAGGGCTATTCAAATATGGGTGTTTTGTAAGCTGCCGACTCGTGTAGTATTCCTAACATTTTCCCAAACTTGACCATTAAATTAAAAATCACATTTTGCAAAATGTTAGATTGACTTTGTTACTAAATATATTTTTATATGACATAGGCCTAAGCTTTATATCGCCCCAAAAATATATTAACGTGATACTCATGGTTAAAATGGTGCCACATATGGCTAATTTCAAAACTAGTTGGGCCTGTAGTAGATTGTTAGCTCTAAGGTGTGCATTTGTTTTTAATGAGCAATTCTGCAAAATATACTGAGGGCATGTATTTTCTGTTAGCATTAGGCCCACTCTGAGTGAAGTTAATTCTCTCTGCTTTCACCAAAGGATGATTACAGCAAGGCCTATGTCATTTCCCTATAACAAGCATGACAAACATATTGGGACTCACCCTCGGAGGTCTGACATGCAGCAAATTCAGTAGTAGAGGAGTAGTGGAGTCGATCCAAAAGCCAGTCGCAGGAGGTAGTGGTAGCCAGTGGTAGCCAAGGAAAATAATCAGCCAAGGTCAGAAGTCCAGATTATGGTCGGCAGAAAGAGGCTAAGAAACTAGTAGTCTTGCTTTGCAATGTTAGGGCAATGGTTCAGTTATTGCAAATAAATTATTTGCAAGGAGTTTGTATGTTCTCTCAGGTTCTGTTCTTCTTTGCAAATATTTAGGAGATGTCAGGGATAATAAGTAATAATTATAATAAAAAAATAAAAATAAAAAATAAAATAAAAAAAAGTCTAATAGTTCAGCACTGAATGGTAGGCCTCAAAACACCCAATAAGGCACAGTCCTGGTCGTGATGGGCATGTTGGGCAGTAATATCGTGAGTCTCTCCTTATTTGGTGTCTTGCGCACACTCTGCACCTTTTTTGGGGGTACTGTTTTCCAGGATTTGGGGGCAGTGGGGCAATAAAATGTTTGTCGCGAAGTCGCATTACCTCTTCCGAATCCTGTTGGCCTGTGCGCTGAGATGTATATCCTGATTCATAAATTAGGGATGCTATCACAGCTCGTTGAAATTTTAGATATGAGGCTTTATTGCCAGGTTTTTTGTAAACCACAAAAGAGTTATGCATGGCTATCTGGAACAGGTACATTGCCACCTTCTTGTACCATGCCTTTCGCTTCCTCTGCAGTTGGTATAAAGCCAACATTTTGTCTGCCAAATCAACACCTCCCATATTTTTGGTGTATTCCACAATAGCCACGGGCTTCTGGATCTCCTCTCTCCGTGACAGTGCTGTCGTGGTAGCCTCATTGTGGATGGTTGTCAGCATCAACACATCCCTCTTGTCCCTAAACTTTAGAGCAAGGAGCTCATTGCTGCGGAGACTACACACCTCTCCCTTTTTCAATTTTTTGTTGACGACCTCCGGGGGCAGACCTTGGCGATTTGGCCTTGCGGTTCCACAGGCTACGGTTTGTGCTGCATATAAAAATTTAAACAGCGGGACACTGACATAAAAATTGTCAATGTACAAATGGTACCCTTTATTCAGCAGGGGACTTATCAAGTCAATGACAATTTTGCCAGTACTACACATGTACGGTGGGCTCCCAGCAACTTCCAGATGAGAGTCCTTGCCTTCATAAACCCTTAAGTCAAATGTGTAGCCTGTACCGCTTTCACACAGTTTATAAAACTTAATCCCATACCGGGCACGTTTGCTGGGGATATATTGCCTGAAGCCAAGCCTGCCATGAAATGACATAAGGGACTCATCTACCACTATATTCTTTCCAGGCATGTAAACCTCTTTGAATTTATCACTTAGATGGGATAAAAGAGGCCTCAATTTGAAAAGGCGGTCATGCGCTGGATCGTCCCTGGACAGATGTTGTGTGTTGTCATTGAAATGCAAACATTTCATCAGCATTTCATAGCGTTCCCTCTTCATAGTTGCTGCGTAAACGGGCATGCAGATGATGGGGTTTCTTGCCCAATAGTCACAAAGCTGAGGTTTTTTTTCTAGGCCCATGTTTAACGTCAGGCCAATGAATACCTTCAGCTCAGGCACAATCGTGGGGGTCCATCTCGCAGCAAAACGAGTGGTAGGATTGTCTGAGATATACTGTGTAGCATATAGGTTAGATTGCTGCACAATATGCTGTAAAATGCTCTCATCTATAAAAAGAGCAAAAAAGTCAGCAGGCTGCAGATTTTCGGTGGGCACTAAAATACCGCTTGCTGCTGTGAAAGCAGGGATGTCTGGAAGCGCCATACATGGAGGCGACCACTGGGCATTAATCATCTCTGGTGGTAATTGGCTTACCCTTGGCCTCCTCCTGGCTGACCCCTGACCACTGCCACTAGCCTCATTGCTGGGACCTGGCTGCTGCTCACTAGCCAAACTACTGTCCCCAAGCTGTGCCTCTCCTTCTACCCTCACCCTGCGAGTTGGCGGCTCTGACTCCTCTGACTCTGAGTCACTGTCCGACAGCGACTCAAGCTCGGAGTCAGTGAAAGGTAGCCACTCGCTGCCTGATGACCCCTCCTCACTCTCACTGCTTTGCTGCAAATAGGCACAGGCCTCTTCAACGGTGTAAAGCCTTTTCGCCATTGTGCCACCTGGATAGACAGACAGATGGATCGACAGATTGATTGATCGATAGATTGATTGATCGGTCGATCGATTGATTGATCGGTCGATCGATTGATTGATCGGTCGATCGATTGATTGATCGATAGATAGATAGGGTTGTTGTTTTTTTTTTCTTTAGTTTTTTTTTTTTTTTTTTAAAGTGTGGAGCTTAGGGAGGGACGTATACGATAATGTATACAGAGAAGTATACAGAGAAGAGAGAGAAGAAAAAAATAGAAAGGGAAAAAATTTAGAAGTTATCTACCTGTGGGACGGTATGGGATATAAGGGATGGGGATGGTATGGGATATAAGTTTTATTAAAGTTTTAAAAATGTGTGAAAAACTTACTTTTCTTATCAAAGAATATCTCTAGCAGCTCCTGTCAGCTCATAAATCAGCTCTGAGGTGACAGATCTGCTTAGAGATACTCTTTGATATACTGTGTCAGTGTGTATATGTTTTGCAAACTTTTATGAGAATGATGACTGTTCATTGGCTGGAACAGCCATCATTCTCAGTTTCCAGACTGGGATTGGCTCAGAGGACACATGTCCTCTTCTGCCAATCCCCCCTGCTGCTGGGCCAATCATGATCGCGCACGTGCACGCCTGTGCTCGTGCACGATCACAAAAACTGCCTGCCTGTTCCTTATTAGAATGATTGCTGTTTTTGATCAAAAACAGCGATCATTCTTGCTGCACTTTGATGGATTGGCTCAGGGGACTTCAGTCCCCTGCAGCCAATCCCCGCTGCCTCCAGACTCAATAGCGATCGCGCGCATGCGCGCTCCCGATCGCGTTCACGCTGCCTTTCTGTTGCCTCTGTTTACTGATCAGAATGATCGCTGTTTTTGATCAAAAACAGCGATCATTCTTGCCGCACAATGATGGATTGGCTCAGGGGACTTCAGTCCCCTGCAGCCAATCCCCGCTGCCTCCAGACCCGTAGCGATCGCGCGCATGCGCGCTCCCGATCGCTCTTACACAGCCGGCAAGTGCAGGGACGTTACTGATGCGTCCCTGCGGCTAAAGCACCCGCCGCTGCTGACGTGAAGGTCACGTCAGAGCGGCTCAAATGGTTAAAGGGGAATCTCCTTTTGAAAGATCTTGGAATAAACAAACGTTTTTCCGGATCTTTCCACTGCGATTTAATGAGTTCCTTAATTGAATCATGTATAGGAAAAACCTTAACAGCTTGAACAAACAACCCCTTATAAATGTCTTCTCGAATTGAAGTAACTGGTAAATCTGAATTAATTTGTTCGGAATCATACACAGCTTTCAATATTTCCTCTGTGTCTTCCGCAGAGAACAAATACAGAGAGTTTTTTACTGCCTTAGATTTTCCCGATACTTCTGAATCTATCGCTTCACCTTCCTCCTCTGACTCGCCCGAAGAAACCTGAATCTGATTCAAAGGGGAAGGCTGTGAAAACAATGGCTGCTGACCCGACAGCTCCTGGATAACTGAAGACTGGGATATAGCCTGTGCATTATTCTGTTGATCTATTGCCAAAGTGTTGGAAGTAGATGCAGCAGAACGTGAGTCCTGTTCTCAGGTCCTGGCCCTGATCCTGATTAACAAAAAATGCTGACTTGAAAGCAGTGAATGTATTAGAAATCTCATCCTTTACTGTCTGCATTAACTCTAGCAAAGCATTAGCAGTTTGTGAGCTCTCTCCTATCGGAGCAGGAGGCTGTTTAGATGCTATGTGACAGTCTTTACATATATTCTTAGTTGCCCCTTCCTGAAGCCTGAAAAAAAAACTCATCCTGAAATGAAAAATAGTTATGTCGTAAGACTACATTTAGTAACTCAAGCACAAAAAGTCGTTGATCATAAGAAAGGTCTGACCGTGTCATGAGGAACCAATCGATAGCCTCCACACCCCCATCATGTGGGATGGAGGTGTAGAGGCTCTCGATATCCAACGTCACCAGGAGGAGATCATCCCCTCCCACATCAAGGCCCCCAATTTTTTGTACAAACATGCCAGTATCCTTAATATAAGAATCAAGAGTTACAACCATAGGCTGAAGTAGTTTGTGTTTGTCTAAAAATTGTGCAACTGGGACAAAAATAAAACCCCTGCCGGCCACAATGGGTCTTCCTGGTGGACGGCACGGGTTTTATGTATCTTAGGTAGGGTATTAAAAAAAAACAAAAAAAAAAACTTAGGCGTCACTGGATTCTCCTGTATAAGAAACTTCATGAGGCTCTCAGCAATAACTATTTTTCATTTCAGGATGAGTTTTTTCTGCAGCTGCGGGGCACGGCGATGGAGTCGAATGTGGCCCTGTCGTATGCTAATCTTTATATGGGGTTGTTTGAGGAGGCTTTTGTCTACTCGAATTGTCTCTTTCGGCGTCATGCGAGGTGTTGGTATAGATTTAGCGACGATATTTTCTGTGTATGGGCGGGGCCACTTTCGACCCTGGACCAGTTTCTCATTGACCTGTCCCAATGCTGCAGAGAAATTAGACTAACAAGTCATGTGAGTACTGACCAGGTAACCTTTTTGGACACCACGATTTCCAAGAGGGATAACCTTTTAATATCAGATCTCTATATTAAGAGTACAGATTGTAACTCTTTATTACATTATAATAGCTTTCACCCTCCTCATGTAAAAGATGCGATCCCAAAGGGCCAATTTACCAGACTTAACAAAATTGTAGCAAGTCCTGATAGCCTTCACCAACGTCAGAAGGATATGACTCATAAGTTTAAACAAAGGGGTTATCCCTCACAGACATTGACATTAAATACTAGTTCCAGAAAGAAAAGATCTAATCATCAGTTTTGTCTCCCATTTGTTTCAACATATAACACCTGCAGTGCCGAGATTGGTAAGAGTATTAGGCGCCATTGGCATCTCTTGAGTAATGCATTCCCAAAGATTCCTGAGTTTAGGTACCCCCCGCTTCAGTCTTTTAAACGAGCACCAACTATTAGGGATACGGTCTTTTACCACGCTCCTGTGGAACCAGTGCCCACTAGGAGAGTGGGAACCTATCCATGTATGGGCTGTCACCTGTGTGGACACATTAATTAGGGCCCTGAATTTTATCATCCTACTAAAGGCACCAAATATATGATCAGGGACTTTTTTACTTGCGAGTCCAGTTTTGTTGTCTATTATTTATAATGCCCATGTGGCTTAGGTTATGTGGGCATGACTACACAAAAGGTCAGGGATAGGATTTGTTCCCATAAATGTGCTATCCGTAATGGTGATACCAAACAGGCAGTTTCAGCTCATTTTACACAGATGTGTCATAGTGTGTCACAACTTAAGGTACACGTTATTGATGGGGTTCCTAGTACTTGGAGGGGAAAACATAGTAGGATCAATGAACTGTTGAAAAGGGAGGCGGGATGGATAAGGAGATTGGGGGTGATTGGTAATGGAGGACTCAATCGGGAATATGAATTGGGCTTTTGTATAGGATATGCCTTATTGTAATCTTGCTGTATGTTGTAATGTATTTTATTTTGCTCTTTTCTACAGAGCTTTTGGTTTCCTGCATCTGCGGATCCTGTTTGTGAAAGTCTGCTGACATCTATTTGCTGCTGAGGATGTGGTGAGATTGTTTATATTTACTGTGTGGGGTCGTTATGTAGACGCTACTTGAGGGTCTGCAATTGGCTGCCATGTAACGGGCAGCGTTATGTTTACATGTGACGTGTGGATGTTTCCACCCAGGTGGGCGGCATCCAGTCACGTCAGATCTTTAGTGCGCACTTAGCTATGCGCACACTGTACGAGTGCACCCCAGGTGGCGCCTGCGTGAGGACATCACATGGAAGTTGGTCACATGGTCCGTTATCAGCGAATGGGAGGCCGGGTAAGGTTTTGGTGTATGTTGTGACGACACTGAGCCCCGGCAGATGCCATAGCGGCTGCGCTTTGCAAGTCAGGGACATGTTTCCACTCAGGTCCGCAGGACCATGCAGGTAAACTGATTGGCTGTTTTGAAATTTGAACTGATTGCCCATTGTTGGGGGTGGGAAGTATATAAGTGTACATGCTTCACTCTGTTCTTGTGGTTGAAACAGCTTGAGAAAGGGCTGACACCTGAAACAGCGGGCTGTAGCTGTATTACCACTGCTTTTAATGTTTTTTCAATAAAAGAGCTTTTTTCTACTGGATGTGCCAGCCTCCAACATCGTTTTAGGTTTGGATGGGACCCTTGGGTGCGAGGATCCATTGAGGCTTGGGCACCTACTTCCCTACATTTGAGTGCCACTCTTTTTACCTGCGTGTAAGACCACAGTAATTACAGTGACAGATACACTGTAATTATGCAATGGAACTTGAGGCGAGAGGTGTCAGGTGATTAGCGGCGGTATGTATATTTGCAGGGGTGCCCAGCAGAGCTACGTGGGGGCTTCCAAGATGTTCGGCGACCCGACGGGGAGCTCTGGGGGTCTTCTTATTAAAGTAGGCCCCCCGGATGCTGCGGCGACGACGTGCGTTAACTGGTTTAGACCCATAAACATAGCACCATGCCAATTTTAGTTTAGTTTAGGAAAAGGTTTGCAGCAGTGCTCATTTTTAATTATGACTCGGTCTCTTCTCCTCCCCCTACTTTGAACTCAGGATTAGGTTTTATATATGTTAAGCAACTGAAAATGTAGCTTAACCACCTTAGCGGTATGGACGAGCTCAGCTCGTCCATTACCGCCAGAGGGTGCCGCTCAGGCCCTGCTGGGCCGATTTTGATCAAATAAAGTTTTTATTTAAAAAAAAACCCTCATGCAGCCGCCCTGGCGATCTTAATAGAACGCCAGGGTGGTTAAGGCTGCTTTCACAGTGGGACATTAAAGTCCCACGTTACAGCAGCCTGTAACAGCCCAACTCACAGCATTGAAAAATAAATGTGCTGTTCACAGTGCACACGTTGCATAGGCGTATAACGCTGTATGTTAAATGAAAGTGCAGCATGCTGTGCGTTATGCTCCTATTTAGCTGCGTTAGAATGTTTGCACATGCTGAGTAATTTTTTTTCTTATTTTTTTTTTTAAATGTGCCGCATGCGCAGTTTTCGTTCGATCAGTAAGCGTCAAAAAGTGCACATCAAGTACGCATCAAGAGACGCATAACAGTTCAATGTAACGTCCAACTTCAAAGCTAACATGCGCTGCGTTAGGGGCACGTTATGCGACGTTAACGTCGCATCAAAAACGCAACGTCAGTGTGAAAGAGCCCTAAATGTGAAGTCAAGAAACAGAAATCCTGAATAGAAGTAGTCTGCACCACCAAAGTATGTACTCAAAATGATCTTTATTCAAACACTAAAACAATTTAAAAGCATTTAAAATTATGTGCATCGCACAGCAAAAGCAAGCCTCCACAACACAATGTAATGTGGGGAAGTATCATACAATAACAATGCCTCACCTCTCATACATTATTATTCAACCTTTTCTGCTGCATATTAATCATCTGAGATCTAAAACAGATCACAGTATGGAAAAATGGGACCCGAGTCCAGGGAGTCTGGTCTAAAAAGTAGATTAAGAGTGCATATAACATCCATGCAGGTACATTAATTATCACCTAAAAAGTGCATATGTCAGAGACCGTAAATAAATATTAGTTTGGATATGCTCACAAACATGCATGGGGCAAGGGATAGCAATGATGGACAGTGCATACAGCAATTAGTATCATACATAATTCCAGGACAGGGTCCAGTATGAAGCCATATGCAGCACTGAAGAGGCACACAAGACAAATTTTCCCCAGTTATGATAAAAATGATTGGAAATATTGCGAAAATTGCTAGGGTGTGTATATTAATAAATTGACAATATAACACACTATCCAATCTTAAAAAATAAATAAATAATATTTCGGAAAAAAAAAAAAAAAAAAAAAAAAAAAAAAAAGGGGGAAATCCATTCGGATTTTTCAGTCGAATGGGAAAAAAAAAAGTTTTCAATTTTTTGGGGAGATCCAATCATATTTATTGAACGGACATCAAATCGGATCATTTTATTGTAAAGTGTGTAGTTGTTGGAATTTGGGAAGACAAAATGGTCTCCCAGGGCCAGACTTATAAAATCTGACTTTTGAGGCTGGCCTCCCTTAACAGTAGGAGGTGCAGCCTCACACTCCGAAGCAGAAATTACATCATTTATTAGTAACCTTTGCAATTTCTTCCTGAATTGGCCTACAGTAAATCCAAGGGCATAGTTATAACCTGAAAGCAATGTTTTATCAAATTACACTAAATATCGATAGGTTAACAAGTGTGGGTAGCAAATGCTGAATAACTCAGTTTCCATAGAAGCTAGAATGCTCTAAGTTTATCAAGTTATCCTGATTTTTAGAAACCAGCTAGTAGATTTGTTTTCGGTCTGTGATAATCCCATCTAGAATCAATAAAAGGAGTGATCAGGGATATTTAACTAAGTTGTTAATGAAAATACAGTGGGTTGCAAAAGTATTCGGCCCCCTTGAAGTTTTCCACATTTTGTCATATTACTGCCACAAACATGAATCAATTTTATTGAAATTCCACGTGAAGGACCAATACAAAGTGGTGTACACATGAGAAGTGGAACGAAAATCATACATGATTCCAAACATTTTTTTTTTTACAAATAAATAACTGCAAAGTGGTGTGTGCGTAATTATTTGTCTCCCTTTGATCTGAGTGCAGTCAGTTGCCTATAGACATTGCCTGATGAGTGATAATGACAATATAGAGTGCACCTGTGTGTAATCTAGTGTCAGTACAAATACAGCTGCTCTGTGAGGGCCTCAGAGGTCGTCTAAGGCCTAGTGCACACCAGAGCGGTTCAGCAGAGTTTTGATCCGCTTGCGGATGTGGAAACGCTTGGGTAATGTATTTCAATGGGCTGGTGCACACCAGAGCGGGAGGCGTTTTGCAGAAACGCATACTCCCAGGCTGCTGCAGATTTTGGATTGCGGAGGCGTTTCTGCCTCCAATGTTAAGTATAGGAAAAACACAAACTGCTCTGAAAAAACGGCAGTTCAGAGCGGTTTTGCAGGCGTTTTTGTTACAGAAGCTGTTCAGTAACAGCTTTACTGTAACAATATCTGAAATCTACTTCACCAAAAACGCTTTCCAAAACCACAAAATGCTAGGTGAAACACTACAGAAAAATAAGAAAAAGCGTTTCAAAATCTGCTAGCATTTTGCGGATCTGCGAGCGGGTTTTGGTGTGCACCAGGCCTAAGAGAATATTGGGAGCAACAACACCGTGAAGTCCAAAGAACACACAAGACAGGTCAGGGATCAAGTTATTGAGAAATTTAAAGCAGGCTTAGGCTACAAAAAAATTTCCAAAGCCTTGAACATCCCACGGAGCACTGTTGAAGCGATCATTCAGAAATAGAAGGAGTATGGCACAACTGTAAACCTACCAAGACAAGGCCATCCCCCGAAACTCACAGAAGTAGAGCGCTGATCAGAAATGCAGTCAAGAGGCCCATGGTGACTCTGGACGAGCTGCAGAGATCTACAGCTCAGGTGGGAGACTCTGTCCATAGGACAACTATTAGTCATGCACTGTACAAAGTTGGCCTTTATGGAAGAGTAGCAAGAAGAAAGGCATTGTTAACAGAAAGCATAAGAAATCCCGTTTGCAGTTTGCCACAAGCCATGTGGGGGACACAGCAAACATGTGTAAGAAGGTGCTCTGGTCAGATGAGACCAAAATGGAACTTTTGGGCCAAAATGCAAAACGCTATGTGTGGCGGAAAACTAACACTGCACATCACTCTGAACACACCATCCCCACTGTCAAATATGGTGGTGGCAGCATCATGCTCGGGGGGTGCATCTCTTCAGCAGAGACAGGGAAGCTGGTCAGAGTTGATGGGAAGATGGATGGAGCAAAATACAGGGCAAACTTGAAAGCAAACCTCTTGGAGACTGCAAAAGAATTGAGCGGAGGTTCACCTTCCAGCAGGACAATGACCTTAAACATAAAGCCAGGGCAACAATGGAATGGTTTAAAACAAAACATATCCATGTGTTAGAATGACCCAGTCAAAGTCCAGATCTAAATCCAATCGAGAATATATGTGGCAAGATCTGAAAACTGCTGTTCAAACGCTGTCCATCTAATCTGACTGAGCTGGAGCTGTTTTGCAAAGAAGAATGGGCAATGACGTCTATGGTATGATTGCTGCTTCCTTGCAAAAGTCTACTTTACAATCTGTGACTTCAATCATCTGCACGTCTATGGTATGATTGCTGCATACATTGCTACTAAGACTGTTTAATATAAATTTGAGTAGTTCAGCAGTATTTGTAAATTCACATATTACATTTGTGAATCCTTGTGTTCCAGCCCAGTGACCACCAATTATTTATTGCAGGGCTGTTTTTGGTAGCCACACCCATCCTCAGCTGAACTGTTTTTCCCAATTTCTAATTGAGAATCACTTCCAATTCCACCATGGCAGCTATCATACCTATTTAAGCGCTGGAGCTTGGTCACTTGTGGCCTTGGTCATTTGGTGCCATTTATTACAAAGTGCTTCACAACTTACCAAGAATTTACCCAGGAATCCAAACAGGATTCAACAGCCACAGGACTCTGCTGGAAAGTACTACTCTGCATCCACAACTTCCTCCAATGCTATTGCTAAAAATGCCACTGCTGGATACATGTTGCACAGCCAAGTAGACTCTGCTTCTTCATTTACACAGGTTTGCTTGCACTACCTGCATATTTATATAAACTGTTTAGAGGTTGGAAACTTCCTGGTTATAATCAGAGACCATTACTATGTTTACTGCACTTTTTCTCATGTTCTGCCTGTTTGCAAATATCTACAAGTTGCATTGCAATATGCATCCTCCCAGTGTACCAAACTCCATATTCATTTCACCTGCTCTGCTTTCCTCACCTTACTCAGCTTCTCATGAACTGTTAGCTCTCCTGAAATCTCTCTCTCCCTCCAGCAGCTCAAAAACCTCACAAACATTTAAATCCCATTCACATTTGCTTACTCTCTCCCTCCTACTCTTAAGGTGGCCATACACTGGTCGATTTGCCATCAGATTCGACCAACAGACAGATCCCTATCTGATCGAATCTGATCAGAGAGGGATCGTATGGCTACCTTTACTGCAAACAGATTGTGAACCGATTTCAGCCTGAAACCGATCACAATCTGTTGTGGTGGTAGTGCTGCTGCCGCCGCTCCCCCCCGCCGCATACATTACCTGCTCCACCGGCACGACTCCCGGGTCTCTCTTCGCTCTTCTTCTCCGCTCTGGTCTCCGGCTCCAGCATGCTTCACTTCTTCCTGCCCGGCAGGAAGTTTAAACAGTAGAGCGCCCTCTACTGTTTAAACTTCCTGCCGGGCAGGAATAAGTGAAGGCATGCCGGAGACCAGAGCGGAGAAGAGCGGAGACGAGCGGGGGCAGTCGCGCCGGCGGAGCAGGTAATGTATGCGGGCTCTATTGCGTCGGTCGTCGGGCACTCGAACGCCGCTAGCGACGCGCTCTTTACCCGCGGGCGATCGACGGTAATTTTCCGCACGGCGCGATCGGACGAAATGAATCGAAATTCGGCGTGTAGCGCGAACGATTGGCAGCAGATTCGATCCCAGTGATCGAATCTGCTGTCGAAACGGCGGTAAATCGGGCCAGTGTATGGCCAGCTTTACTTGCAGCTGGTGATATATCACCCAATCCTGGACCACAGCCTGCTGCTAGACAAGCATCCCCTGCTGACCTGCTTCATACACTTCACAGCCCTCTGTCCACAAATAACCTCAACACCCATCCTCGCTCCAACCTTATTTCCATCCATCCCACCCACAAACACATGCTCCCCCTACCCTGCGGTCTCTGGAATGCCAGATCCATCCGCAATAAACTTACAGCAAATCCCTCACCATCCTCGCACTCACTGAGACATGGCTCACCCCCTCTGACTCTGCCGCAGAGGTTGCCCTCTCCTATGGTGGGCTTCACCTCAGTCACACACCCAGACCAGACAACAGGACCGGGGAAGGGGGGGGTCTGCTCCTCTCCCCATCCAGCACCTTCCGTGTCCTCACCCCACCTACAATTCACATCAATCGAGGCCCACACCATCCGCCTCTACCACCCCCTCCCTGCCATTGTTGCGGTCTTATACCGTCCTCCAGGCTTCACCCCACAATTCCTCGATGACCTTGCTTCCTGGCTCCCTCACATCCTCTCCTCTGACCTCCCCACCATCATCCTTGGGGATTTCAATATTCCCATCGATGAAGCCCAGAACTCCGCTGTAACCCGGCTACTCACCATTGCCAACTCACTTGGACTAGTACAACACACCAACGCCCCCCCCACTCACACTGCACGTCACACTCTCGACCTTATATTCACTAAATCCACCGCTATTGCAGACCTTGACATCGCACCCTTTCCACCCTCAGACCATCACCTTCTCACCTTCAACCTCCTCACGGAAGGCACCTCCAAACTACCCGCCCGCCCACCTGGTCGATGGCAGCGAGGCCTACGCAAGCTCAACCCTAGCGTCCTTGCTGACCCCCTCCATGCCCTCTCCTCCACTCTCCCCACCCTAACCTGTCCTAATCGTGCTGCAGCTCAGTATCGCCAAACTCTCATCAGCCCTAGAGAAAGCTGCTCCACCAATATTTCGCCGCAACCGACCCCCTAACCCCCAGCCCTGGCGCACTACCCATACTCGCAACCTCCATAGGGAAACGCGCCACTGAACTGAAATGGAGGAAATCTAGACTTAACCAGGATTTCCTACAGTACAAGACCAACCTGCTGCAGTTCCACACTGCCCTTGCTCATGCGAAGCAGGAATACTTTACCAAGCTCATCGGAGCACAAGCTTCCAACCCCCGGCGTCTCTTTGCCACTTTCAACTCCCTGCTTAAACCCACCCTCTGTTTCCTCCCTCTCTGCCACAGATTTAGCCACCCACTTCACCAACAAAATTGTCTCTATCCGCCAGAAAATATCCAATCTCAAATCTTCACCTCCCACCCCCTCCCAACCAGCTACTCCTCCACCCTATCCTCCCCTCACATCCTTCACTCCTACTACCACCGAGGAAGTCATCCACCTACTGCAGATTTCCCATACCACTACTTCCCCCCTTGACCCCATCCCTTCTGATTTACTCCAGCCTCACTTCACGGAATTGGCCCCAGTCCTCACTACCCTGTTCAACCTCTCCCTATCCACAGGCACCTTCCCCTCAGACTTCAAGCAGGCCACTGTACTACCCCTGCTCAAGAAACCCTCACTCGACCCCTCGCTATCCTCCAACTACCGTCCTATCTCCCTCCTCCTCTTTGCCTCAAAACTCCTTGAGCGTCTGGTTCACAAGCGCCTGACCCAGTTCCTCAATGCCAACTCACTGCTATACCCACTCCAATCTGGATTTCGGCCTGCCCACTCAACCGAAACTGCTCTCACCAAAGTGGTCAATGACCTTGCCTTAGCTAAAGGTAAATACTCTATTCTCCTCCTTCTTGACCTTTCAGCAGCTTTTGACACAGTAGATCATCCCCTACTCCTCCAGTCCCTCCAGTCCATGGGCATTCACGATCTTGCCCTGTCCTGGCTTTCATCCTACCTCTCCAACCGCTCCTTCACGACCGCCTTCAATGAGTCCTCATCCACGTGTCCAATATTGTAGAAAGCGCTCCACTTTACTTGATATAAAAATACTGGGGTGTCCCTATAGGGACTGCACTCACCCGTCCAATTTGACCACTGCGAGACTGGTCAAAATAAGCAGTAATGCCTTTCCCGTTCAGGCTCCTCCGCTACTTGGCGCACACCACTGTAGGTAGAAGATCCGTCCTGGGTAGTTCCTCTTCGGGCTAATTGCCTCTCATTTACCTCATAGAGAATAAAGGCATCCCATAGCGTAACTCCGTAAAACTGATAATAGGTTTATTCAAGCTTAAAATACTCACAAGAGTAGATGAGGTTAACAGCCTTTAGAGTGTATAACGGGCTCTCCCCCGTGCCTCCCGGGTAAGGCCGACTTGGTGGCACCGCTATTCCGCTATCTGGCTGGCCGCTCATGTGATATTGCACACTTCCTAGTTGTCCTGGTTTGTCCTACGGCTCCACCCTACGCGTTTCGTCACTCCGAGTGACTCATCAGGGGCGTGGCTAGCCGTGGACACCAGGTGATTTTATGCTAAACGTCGGGCAAAAGGATTACGTACTTCCGCCCATCGGGGGGCTGGGCTACGCAAATACCAAAGAGGAAGGAGTGGTTCCTCCGTGATGAAAGATATATCGCTACCGCGCTGGGAAGGGGTATCCGTCGCGCCGTTAAGACGCCAATGCGTCATGATGGTATGACGCTAATGCGTCAGGTGCGTTATGCAAATGCCTTTGGGCTAGTAGCACCTTAGGGCCGTCGAGGAGAAAATGACGTACATAGCAATGGAGGAGATCATGCGTTCCAGCCTGGTCTCCTTCCTCGGTTGAGAGCCCGTTTTCCATAATCAGCATGTCATACAGTAAAATATTCAATTCATTTAAAAATAAAAATAAAAATGTAAAAACATTCACAGATGAATTTCACCTAATTGTCAATGTCGAAATTACAATGTTAGGTAAAAAAAATAAAAGAATATAATACAAAGATACAAAATCCTATAACATGCTTCCCTACATCCTATGCCATCTTGTGGCCAAATTAAATATTGCACATTTCCATTCACTTGCACTGAAGATATTCAGTCTAGTACAAGCAGGGGGATTCTAAGATGCATAGCAGTTACATACACTGAGTATTAGTGATTCCATAGTTCTCTTAACATGAAATAAGTTCATTTTGAATAGCTAACTGTTCGCAATAAAGCAATTAAGATCTAGTTCAATATTATATTATATATTATATTATACATACAGACTTTGAGTCCTCATCCACCCCCAACCACCTCTCGGTGGGAGTCGCCCAAGGTTCGGTCCTTGGCCCCCTACTGTTCACCCTATACACATCCTCCATTGGCAAGGTTATCTGCTCCATGGGTTTGAACTATCATCTGTATGCAGATGACACCCAGATCTACCTCCACACCCCTGACATATCCACCACTACCATGGACAAGGTATCCTCCTGCCTATCAGCCATCTCCTCCTGGATGTCCGCTAGGTTCCTGAAACTAAACCTAGACAAAACGGAATTTATGATCTTCCCACCCCGGACATCCATAAACCTCCCAGATGTGCATGTCACTGTTAACCACACTACCATTCACCCTACCTCTCAAGCCCGCTGGCTGGGTGTCACCCTGGACTCCGCACTCTCCTTCACTCCCCACATCCAAAACCTCACAAAGTCCTGCAACTTCCACCTTCGTAACATCTGTAAGATTCGCCCTTTCCTGACCTCTGCCACCACCAAACTCCTCATCCATGCCCTCATAATTTCCCGCCTTGACTACTGCAATGCCCTGCTGTCTGGTCTCCCTATGACCCGAACAGCCCCACTGCAGTCCATCATGAATGCAGCAGCCAGAATTATCCACTGCTCCCATCGCTCCACCATGGCGGATCCCCTCCTTGAATCCCTCCACTGGCTTCCTATCCAGTCCAGAATCAGATTCAAGATACTGTGTCTGACCTACAAATCTGTCCACAAAACCTGTCCAACCTACATTTCCGATCTTACTCAGAGGTACACACCTAGCCGCTCACTCCGCTCTTCCAATGAACTTCGCCTAACCGCCCCCCGCATCACCCAGTCCCATGCACGCCTCCAGGACTTCTCAAGAGCTGCTCCAACACTATGGAACTCCCTACCTCCACTCATTAGGACAGCCCCCTCCTTCAACATCTTCAAGAAAGCCCTCAAAACTCACCGTTTCACTCTGGCCTACTACCCCTCACAAGTGCTCTAAACCCGCAGCTGAACTCTGGTCTCCTACCTCTCGTGTCCCTACCTCTCCCTTTAGATTGTAAGCCTTTGGGCAGGGTCCTCCTCCTTTTGTGTCCAACCTGATCATGCACCCATTACTGTGAACCCATGCTATGCATCTGAGTGAACCTAACTTGCCTAATCTCCATGCTCCATCCAGTGACTGACTAAGCATTACCTTGTACTCATACTGTGCTGCATGATCTGATCTTTCTTGTATTCAGGTATTGTCATTTTGCTGTATGTCACCCCTAAATATTGTATGTATCCCTATTTATTGTCCAGCGCTGCGTAATATGTTGGCGCTTTATAAATACAATAAATAAATAAATAAATAAATGATTTCAGTCTCTAGATGTGCAAAGCTGGTAGAGACATGCCCTAAAAGACTGGCAGCTGTAATTGCAGCAAAAGGTGGTTCTACAAAGGATTGACTCAGGGGGCCGAATAATTACGCACACCCCACTTTGCAGTTATTTGTAAAAAATGTTTGGAATGATGTATGATTTTTGATCCACTTCTCACATGTACACCACTTTGTATTGGTCTTTCACGTGGAATTACAATAAAATTGATGCATGTTTGTGGCAGTAATGTGACAAAATGACACCACAGCACTGAAACTGCCCTCATCCAAATGTGCAACCACCTGCTCATGGCAAGAGACAGAGGAGAGTGCTCGATCCTCATACTGCTAGACCTTTCTGCAGCCTTTGATACAGTTGACCATGATATCTTGATAAATAGGCTACAGGAATACTGTGGCATTGATGGCATAGTTCTTCAGTGGTTCCAAACCTTCTTGAGTGGCAGAACCCACAAAGTGTCTTTGGGGCCCTTCCTTTCCACCCCTGTATCACTTAAGTATGAGGTGCCCCAGGGCTCAATCCTCTCTCCCCTGCTTTTCACGATTTACATGTTACCACTTGGAAAACTAATCCAAAAACATGGCCTGACATACCACTGCTATGCAGACGACACCCAACTATATCTTTCCTTCAAGCCTGGTGTGACAGACCCAACTCTAACTATAAACGCCTGCTTACGTGAACTACAGCAATGGATGAATGACAACTGGCTGAAACTAAATGCAGACAAAACTGAAGTCCTTCTGATTGGAGGGCAGAGCATGATAAAACAACTTAACTTGCAATCTTCATCACTGGGAATAGGAGGCACGGATCTACGCAACTCTGATCATGTGCGTAGCCTGGGAGTTCTAATTGATGTGAATTTAGACTTCAGAACTCAAATCTCTGCTGTGGTGAAATCATCCTATTTTCACCTGAAGAACATTGCAAAAATCAAGCACCTCATCCCCCCCAGAAGATCTGCCAACCTTAGTTCATGCCTTCATCACATCCCGACTGGACTACTGTAATGCTCTCTACACTGGTCTTCCAAAAAAGGTCTTGTACCGCCTACAGCTGATACAGAATACTGCTGCCAGACTGCTAACCAACCAACCCCGTCACTGCCACATAACGCCAGTCCTGCACTCCCTTCACTGGCTACCTATAGAATGGAGGGTCCTATTCAAGATCGGCCTACTGACATTTAAATCCCTGAATAATCTGGGCCCTGGATACATGAAAGATATGTTGCAGCTGCGTAGCAATCCCCGCATTCTCAGATCCACAGGTTCTAATAATCTAGTCATACCCAGAGTCCACTTGGAAACTTTTGGTCCCAGAGCCTTCTGTCATGCTGCCCCTACGTTTTGGAACTCCCTACATCAACAGATCAGGACAGCTCCATCCCTGGCCGTGTTTAAATCCAGACTGAAAACCCACCTGTTCAGCTTGGCATTTGCAGAATTATAACTTTTGTTGTGTGAATCCTTCATCCTACTACCAATTACTGAATCTGAAAGAGCCTAAGCGCATTGAGTCATATGGGAGAAAAGCGCTATAGAAACGTTATTGTATTGTAAAATGTGGAAAACTTCAAGGGGGCCGAATACTTTTGCAACCCACTGGATGTGCTACTTATCCGGGGCTTCCTCCAGCCCCAAGCTCCCTGCATGTCCCTCGCTGCAGCTCTGCGGTGAGCCGTGCGCCGCTTCCCAGTCCCAGATGACGTCAGGCCGACCTGCAGCGCTGTCAATCACCACCACGTGGACCGGAGCGTACTGCGCAGGTGCAGTAGTTCTGCGCCTGCGCAACAAGCTCTGGTCCACGTGGTGGTGATTGAGAGCGCCGCTCGCGAAGGTGCAGTACCGACCAACCTCCATGTCGGACTGACGTCATCCCCGGGGACCGGAAAGCAGCGGCGTGTGAACGGCTCACCGCAGAGCTGCGGCGAGGGACATGCAGGGAGCTTGGGGCTGGAGAAAGCCCAGAGTAAGTAGCACTTATTTTCATTAAATATGCCTTGATAACTCCTTTAATAAATGTTTTTTGCCTTGTACTAACTTTGCTTTTGAAGGGAAGTTTTGGGATGGAGGTTATCTGATCTGCACTGCTCTGAATGGCTAAGCTATATATGCCAGTAACACCTCCATGTGAAATGTTTCCCATTCAGAATGGGCAATGGGGAGAAAAAATAAATAAATAAATAAAAAAAGCTTTCTTGTACCTGTTTACACCATCATTTCCGCCCTCCCCAACCACATAATGAATAGGAGATTCATCCTTTAGCAATCGTAACATGTATATGCACCATTAAGGTCGCATGCCCCACTGTAATGGGCAGTTATGGTTGCATGTTTTATTTTTCTTCTATATGTTGTTTTGTTATGCATTTCTTATCCAACATGTGGAAAGCATATCTGCATTCCACTTGGTTTTTTTCCAGATCACGGGCTGTCCTGATAACGTTTGCGCTCTAGCCATCACTTCTGCCTTCCCCAGCCACTGACAAACTTCATCTTGCACTCAAATTTCTTATATCCCTTTGCCACCATTTCAACCTTCGGGTTATTGTTGCATGCCTTATACATATGCCTATTTTGATGTTCTCAGATTGCAGCCTATTTGGGTTTGATAACTCGGCCTGGTTGAGCCATCAGATATCCATTGGAGCTGCCTGTAGTTTTGACCGGAATAAGGTCATTACAGGCGGTCTTTCAATTTGACACTTGAGACAGCAGCACCTTAAAATGTCATCCTGTTATTTGGCCAACACACATGCACAATACACTGCCGGGTACCCATTGCTTAAAGCGTAACTGTCAGGCATAAAATAAAAAAAAATTCAATTCTTTATTTTTATCTGGTAAACCAGTAATAAGGAAGCTAACCAGGCAATCCAAAAGGTAAAAATTACTCCTACTTTTCTTCTCCATAAAAGATCATTCCACAGTTTCCCTGGCTCTTATTTGGTACATCTACCGCACAAAGGAAGTTGCAGGGCATGCTGGGTTTTTTTTCCCTTCTTCTTTACTTTTCCCCTCAGACATATCTAATGCTGCCTAATTGGCTGAAGCCTCTTTCCCTCTTGTTTTACCCTCCCACGCCTCTGTTTCTCTCTGACCAATATGTATAATTCTGAGACAATGCACTTTCTACTGCAGAGCCGGGTGGGAGTGTCTGAAAACTGGGAAGAGGGCGAGCAATAATACACAGACATAGTAAGGGAGGAAATTATATCAGGATTACCTTCAAGATATAGTCAAAATGAAAATTCCTAAGAAGGATTTTCTCTTTTTTACTATAGAAAAATCACTAAAATCAAAATGTGGACAGTACAATACATGTGTTATGTAAGTAGAGCAAGTATTTATCTACTTATATACAGTATGAGGGTTTTTTTTTTTGTTGTTGACTGCTCCTCTTTAAGGCCCCATAAGGGCTCGTTTCCACTATTGCGAATCTGCATGCGTCCAACGCATGCAGATTCGCACATGTAATGCAAGTGGATGGGCCTGTTTCCACTGTAGCGTTGTTGAGGTGCGTTTTTTTTCAGCGGTAAAAAAACGCACAAAAGAGCCAACGAATTCGCCTGCGAGTGGAATGCATGCGAATCGCCGCTAATGTATTTAATAGTAAAAACGCATGCGTTACATGCGTTTTTACCCGCGATTTCGTGTGCGATTTCGCACCTTTTTCAATTTTATTTTGCCCTGGCAGTGTCATGGTTAATTTCGCATGGCACCCTGCCATGCGAAATCGCACGCGAAATCGCGGGTAAAACGCATGCGGAAACGCATCCGCATGCGTTTTTACAAGCGTCGGAATGCCGGCGAAATCGCGTCGCAACAGTGGAAACAAGCCCTAAGAGTTTGTTGTATGCTCTTTATAAGCAGTCTATACTGAGAACTGCAGAGGTAACCTGATTAACACACACATCCATCCATATCACACAAAAAGCTTGACAAATTCGTTTTCATATCTCTAGGTCCTTACAAAGGGCATGATCTGTGCACTGAAGAAAGGATTTTTTTTTGTATGTAGAAAAGGGATCTGCATAGTGAGAGTGGATACAATGTGTAATTACTTACCAATTAATACTTTAGAAGCTTATTTAACTTTGAAGGGCATCCACATCTATGACTGCTAGAGGATACCATGATTAAATCAAGAAGATAATTTGTGTGGTTGAACTTGGACGCATCTTTTTTTTTCCCCACTTACCTAGAAAATTATGTGACTGTGCAATATGGAAAAAAAAGTGTAGTCATTTGCACTGTATCTTGTACTGTTTACATCAGGGTTTTTCAACCAGGAACCCCAGGGTTCCACAAGGACATTGCAGGGGTTCCCTGGCATTTTTCCCTCCAACAAGATTGGCCTCAGTTGGGGGGGGGGGGGGGGGGGCACACTATAATTGTAGGAACTACAATAAAAACCACTACCACAGGTTACTGTAATAGGACGCACTACAGAGGAGGAACATGGAATGGGGCGCTAATGCAGGGGTTCCCTGAGATCCAAAAAATATTTGAAGAGTTCCTCAAGGGTGAAAAGGTTAAACACTGGTTTACATTACGGTAAAGTGTTTAAGGAATTTATTATAATGTTTTCGTGATATATGTTGTAATTTATAATAACATATGATGTCAAGAAAGTCCTGTTTATATTCAGGTTTATTTTTATTTTTGTTAAAAACCATCATGGGTTTTTTAAAGCCGATAACCCATATGGGAGTGAAGTAGTCTACATTTTAGATCAGGTTAAACAATCGACTGTATTCTGCAGTCTGTTTTATAGATTGACTGAAACATGCAAATCTGCTGTAGTGTGATCCATGCCTAAAATACCATCTCCAAGACTTTTCCCCCTCCGTAAAAGTCAGTTTCCACTGTGCCAGCATGCATCTTGCAGGACAATATAGTGATGCAACCAGATTTTAGTGTGTGCTGCAGGAAACTGCAGCACACCATCCAGAATTGCACCGCAGTGTAATCTGGATGGCAATCCATAGGAGGTATTAGCAGTGGTTCCCCGTCCAACTCCCTTGAGGGAAAATACTGCAGACTTGGCCCGCAATCAGCCCTAGTGGGCACAGGCCCGAACCGATACCCTTCCCCCCTCAAAAGCACTCAATTACCAAAAAACACCTGTTAGACTTACCAGCAATGGTATTTATACAAGTCCTTCAAGATGGCCCCCACATGAAGAATCACTAACTCCCCCCATCAGGAAACAGATTAATGACAATTACCCACTATATAAAAAAGTAGGATACACTCTTGAAAACCCAACACACCCTATAAAGATACACAAAGAGTCAGATGCACCAACTCTTCGGGTGGTTTACGCCATCCCTTTCAGTTGTTCTACAAACAAGATAATGTGTCGGCCCGCCAAAATTTTATTTAGTGCAAGGAAGATATTTCCCAATGTTTCAAGACCGATGTTGTCTCTTCAGCAAGACAAAGTAAGTGCACATCACAGTGCAATGTGAGAATATCTGGATGCCTTGCCTTGGTTAGGAGACCACATTGGTCTGGAAACATTGGGGATTATTTTGCTGGCACTACATTTTGGAGTGCCAACTTACATATATCTTGTTTGTGGTACATAAGCAGTAGGTATCTCCTCCCCGCCGCAGATAGGAAAAAAAACAAAACAGTTATAAGAAAAACAAATACAATCACCTTACGACCCCCTAACGCCAATCGACGGACGCAAGGTGGCTCCCCCAGGACTGCATAACGCTGATTGACGTCAAGTCCTGGTGGCGGAGATTGCAGGGGAACACATCTCCACTTAAGTGACGAAGCTCCGCTCCTTTAACAGTCCCTCAGCGCCTTCTATTTACATTATACAGCGCTGCGAGCTATAGCAGCGCTGTACTGGGGACAGCCATGACACCCGGCTGTCCCCTGGAGAGGCTCAGAGAGAAATTGGCTCTCATAGGTATCAGCTGATCGCTGCGATTGGCTGGCGGGGGATAAATTAAATTAAAAAAAATAAATAAACAATCTTTAATAAAAAGAAGAAAAAAAACAAAAAAACACTTGCAGCAGTGATCAGAGCAGACCAACAGAAAGCTCTGCTGGTGGGCAGAAAATGGGTGGGTGGGATTCATTTGTGTGCTAATTTGTGTGGCTCTGCAGCGACCTATTAAAGCTGCAGAGTCCTGAATTGCAAAAAAATAGCCTGGCCACTAGGGGGGTGTAAGCCTATGGTCCTCAAGTGGTTAAGAGATAGGTACCACCCCACCACCCAAGGTGTAAACAAATTCTTGAGGATCATAGAGAAAACCCCACAACGCTAGGAGTGCTTAAGTGTATTTGAATGGTCTAATGGATGTTTTCATCTTGTATCCTTCAGTACCACTCCCACATGAAGATAAAATGAGGAGCAGTTTTACCAGGGTTGTGGAGTTGGTACAAAAATAATCTGACTCCAACTCAGACTCACAAAATGTCCCTCTATACTGAATCTGAGATCAAATTTAACTTTTATTGCTCAATTAAAAAGTAGTCTGACTGACAATATACATACTCAAAAGGTATTGCAAGGCCTACTCTGTCAGTAATGAACGGGTCACTAAGTAACCCAGGCCCAATAGCAATACCAAGCTTTTTTGGCTGCTATGATGTTATAAGCCTATAGGCCATACTCTATACTTGTTTAATGATGTAACTTTGCACCTTATCACAAATTGCACTTTAATGTCACTTTTCCCTTGAAAAAGCTTCGTTTAGAAGTGAAACATGTCGGGTTGTGTGGTGGGGGTTGTGTGATTTTATATTTATTGGTATTACTATTGGGCCTGGGTTACTTAGTGACCCGTTCATTACTGACAGAGTAGGCCTTGCAATACCTTTTGAGTATGTATATTGTCAGTCAGACTACTTTTTAATTGAGCAATAAAAGTTAAATTTTATCTCAGATTTAGTATAGAGGGACATTTTGTTATGTTTACCTGAGTTCAGGATTTGTTGTATATCCAACTCAGACTCCTCAGTTTATGAAACCACCGACTTCAGGTACCCCAAAATTGCTCAGAGTGCTCGACTCCACACGCCATGAGTTTATTTTAGGGTGGGATCACAGTTTAGAGCAGGGGTTCCCAACCTTTTTTAATCCCGGGGACCACTATTCAGACCAAATCTTTCCCGTGGGGGGTGGGTTGTGCCAGTTATTTTTTTTTGGGGGGGAGGGGGGGTGTGTCAGGTACAGGTAGGGTATCTAAGTACAGTTGCCCCGGTATAGGGAGTATAGCTGTCCCAATGTAGCTAGTATAGATGCCTCAGTATAGCTGCCCCAATGCCCAATATAGCCAGTATAGCTGCCCCAATAAAGCCAGTATAGATGCCTCAGTATAGCTGCCCCAATACAGCCAGTATAGATGCCTCAGTATAGCCAGTATAGATGCCCCAATTAACCTGTATAGCTGCCCCAATATAGCCAGTATAGCTGCCTCAATATAGCTAATACAGCTGCCCCAATAAAGCCAGTATAGATGCCTCAGTATAGCCAATACAGCTGCCCCAATAAAGCCAGTATAGATGCCTCAGTATAGCCAATACAGCTGCCCCAATATAGCCAATACAGCTGCCCCAATATAGCTAGTAAGATGCCTCAGTATAGTTAGTAGCGGACGCCGCTGTTTTACCTTAGCTGGGAGCCGCTTCCTCTTTATATATCTTACTCAGCCCCTCTGCTCGTCTTCTCTCACAGCAGCGCGTCTCCCAGCTACTGTGAAGATGCAGAAGCAGGAGAGCGGCTTCCTGTAGCGGCGATGCGTGCCGCCGTTACAATGGGAACCGCTGCCCTGCTTCCTGCCTCTTCACAGCAGCCGGGAGACGCGCTGCTGTGAGAGAAGACGAGCAGAGGGGCTGAGCAAGATATATAAAGAGTAAGCGGCTACCTCCAGCTAAGATAACACAGTGGCGGCGGGAGGGGGCGAGAGGACAGACCCGCGGCCCAGCTGCAAGCAGCTCACGGACCAGCAGTGGGCCACGGAACGGGGGTTGGGGACCCCTGGTTTAGAGGACCCTTTTCATGAAGGTCATATCTTGAGAGTACAATATGTCTATACTGTAATGCCTTGCAAATGTAGGAGACAATGTAGGTGTTTATGGCCTACAAATTTCTGCAAGGCAGACTCCTGCACTTTCTGCCCAGGATGTGAAAAACTGAGGAAATCCACCTGCTGGCCAAGCAACGGTAATCCTGTGTTATCACTCCCAATACAAATCTGCAGCAAGTCTTCACTGCAAGCAGCAACACCTGATTACTGCTGCTTGGCCAGCAAGTGGATTTCCTCAGATTTCCCACATCCCAGTCCAACATTGGTAATGTCCATGTTTCCCTATGGCTCAAGTGGGTGATATTACAGTTTAACGGTGTGCTGACCAGGAAACTGTTAGGGATAATGGCCATTTTTAAAATGGAGGACTGAGAATTCCATTGATCACAGTGGACAAATGGGACCCAGATGAGGAGAAAAGAGATTGAGGAGTAGACTACACAGGAGGTATGACCTGTGTATGGTTATTTTGACTTTTTCAGTTCAGGTTCTCTTTAATTCAACCTTCCCCTTCACTCACCCCTTGCCTTGCTCCATGCCAGCATGCAACTCTTCTTCTTCAGCTCCTTCCTTGCTAATCAGTCACTTCGATGCAAATAATTCTGAGATTATGCAATTATTTAAATTTTATGAAAATGTATGCAGATTGAAAACAGACCAATCAAGTGTTGGTGCTACAGCGTCTGTCTGGTCAATTTTCAAGTTGCATATAAATTTACATAAGAATAGCATCAGCTACAATTTGCATCTTATTAACCCTTTCTATTTCCTGCATGCACACCCATTAGCTCCACCAACCTTTTCCTTTAACTTACACCCTGCCTGCACTGCCGCATTCTTCACACCGAATACCCTCATGTCAACCCTGCACTGCCGCATTCTTCACACCACCCTCATGTCATGTCAGTACTAATTACACATTTTTTAAATCCCTCCAGTCTATTCCGTTGCCGTTCGTAACCTCGCTCTTCCGCTCCACATGCACCTTCTCCGGCCTCGCTCACCTCCAGATCGGTAGCCATTCCCAGTCCTGACGTCCATCGGCGATCACGTGCTGCTCACTTCGACTCAGACGGCGCACAGAAATTGCGCGAGTGATAAGTTTGGTTGTGGCGCTGCGTGCACCTGTGCATATGCTTCTCCGCCACATAACTCGTCCACTAGCGTTAGCGTACCAGTACGTTCCCTAAAGCATTGACTCGTCTGACCTTCTTTTGAAGAAATCTTGAGAAAGCCTGCAGCTTAGAAATACCGTTACTCATAATGCCTTTTCTTTAAAAAAAGAAAAGAAATTGCCACTTCCCTGTTCTCCTGCCTTCAGAATATTCCATACACTGCTGAAGGAGCTTACTCGGGGTAAAATATGCCCTGGGGCCTAATATGATAAGTGCCCTAAAGTAGTAATCCACAGCAATATTTACTCAAATGGATTGGCAGCTGTGACATTACTGTTGGCAAAAAAAGCAGCAAGCAGCTCTTTGATGTGCATGTTATAACTTTATAAATAGATCTTTTTAAAATCTGGCCTCTAAACTGCCAGCAGTGTGTTGTCCTACAGTGGCATAGCAATAAGGGTTGCAGAGCTAGTGACTGCATCGGGGCCCCTGGACCAGAGGGGCCCTCCTTCATCTATCTCGGCTTTTTATTGATGCTGAAATAAACACTTTTAGATGTGCATTGCATGGATGTAAGCCTTAACAAACTGTTTCCTTGCTCTGATTACACTTCTGTAACACTGAAGCTGTACTTGGTAGATTTTGGGGCTCCATATCAATAGATTGCATGGGGCCCCATGTCAAATTTGCACTGGGGCCACACCCTCCTTACGCCACTGGGAACCTAAAGCGTCAGGGGGGAAAAATAGTTACATTTACCTGAGGCTTCTACCAGCCCCCTGCAGCCGCCCTGTGCCTGCAAAGTCACTCACCGATCCTCCGGTCCCCCGCCACAGCTAAGTTTTGTTTTGCCGCGACTGGCCAGTCGATGGGCACTGCGCTGCGCTTCTTCGTTCATGCACCTGTCGCCGGGAGTGTCCGACGGAGAAGCAAATTTCTTACTGCGTCTGTGCAGGATGTGCCCGGTGACAGGAGAGTGAACAAGGACACGCACAGCAGTGGACAGTCGGGGCAGAACAAAATTTAGCCGCGGCGGGGGACCGGAGGATCATTGATAGACTTTGCGGGCAAAGTGCATCTGCAGGGGGCTGGTAGAACCCCCTAGTGAGTGAAACTCTTTTTCCCTTTCGGTTTAGGTGCATAACCATATATAATCCCATGTAAAACTGCAGTATTAAGGAAATATTTTGTTTCTGCTTAGATCAGTGGTTCTTAACCTTTTCTTGCGGCAAGGCACCCTTGATGACTCCTTGACAAAACATTTACCTAAATGCATGTTCGCCATTTTACACATTGGGCTCTATTCATAAAAAAGTTGTGGCGAAAAAACTCCTGGAGGGAAAATACCGCAGCGGTATTTTACACTTCTGGGTGGTCATTCAAAAAAATCTTGCCAGCTGCGATGCAAGAGCGGAGATCTCCCGCTGAAAGCTGGCGGTAAGCTGTCGGAAGAAATGTGGAAACACTTCAGCCGGCAGAGTCCCTTCGTGCACTTCTCTCTCTGGGAGGTCTGTCCCATTCACTTGTATGTAATCCGCAAAATCAGAGGAAGCGGTATTTCCCGTCCACATACCGCTTCCTCTAAATTTCATGAATTAAATCTAGAAAAACACTTCAGAAGGCGGAAATTTCTCGTTCTGCTGGGGGATTGTAGATTTTCATGCGGGAACAGCTTTTATGAATGACCACTTTGCTAAATGGACGAGAAAATCCGCTGTTTTGAGCGGAAAACTTGCGGTAACCTTTTACGAATAGAGCCCATTGTCTCCTGTGTAAGTTAAAAGCAGCAGAAGCCAATTGTGTGTCTCACCTGATCCTGGGAGCCAGTGGCAATCAGAGACCTCTCCCTCACTCTTCCCCTTAGTGTCGGTCGTGTGTATTGACTCGATCAGGAAAAGCCGGCACTAGGGTAAGGGCGCGTTTCCACTTGAGCAGCGCGTCTGCGAGACACGTGCCGGCTCTTCCGGGTCTGCGGGGAAAGTAGGCGAATACCATCAGTCGTGCCATGCATGGCTATGGGATCCGTAGCCTCCCGCGCCGATTCGGATGGAAAAGCCGGCCTAATTGCTAGCGGTAGCGATTCGGCCGGCGTTACCATTGCACCCTATGGCAGAGTTTCCCCGCACTATTCGCCTGCGGGGAAACTCTGCGGATTCGCGGCGGTTTCCGCTCAAGTGGAAACGCGTCCTAAAAGTAAGATAGAGGAGAAGTCGCTGATCGCTGCGGGCACTCTCAGACTAGGTGAGAAATACGATCGGCAGGAGAAATAGAATAGAAACACGTGACTCAGAGGGCAGCGGCGGAACCCCTGGGAAGTGCTTGCGGCACACCATAGAGCCGCTGCACGCTGAGAACCTTTGGCTTAAGGTGGCCACACACCATACAATTTTTTTAAAAATATCTGTTCAATTTAAGAATTGCAATCAATTTTTCTGACTGTAACATTTCAAAAATATGACCAATGTACCACATACGTATGTTCAATCTTTTCCCAATTATGATAAAAATGATTGGAAACTCTGAGAAAATTGCTAGGGTGTGTATATTAATACATTGACAAACTAACAGGGGTCTGTTCTGGGTCCAGTGCTCTTCAATTTATTTATTAATGACCTAGTAGATGCAGTAAGTGAGCAATGTTGCTATTTTTGCAGATGATACAAAATTGTGCAGAATCATCAACTCTCAGGAAGATAGTGTCATATTGCAACAGGATCTGGATAGGATGGCTATATGGGCACATACATGGCAGATGAAATTTAATGTTGACAAATGTAAGGTCATGCATTTTGGACGTACTAATGGTCTAGCACCATACAAAATAAATGGGATACAGTTGGGGACATCAAACTTGGAGAAGGACTTAGGAGTACTCATTGACAACAAGTTAAATAATCGTACTCAATGCCAAGCAGCTGCAGCTAAAGCTAACAAAATTTTGGGATGCATTAAAAGGGAAATAAAAACTCGAGATGCTAGCATAATATTGCCCCTGTTTAACTCTCTAGTAAGGCCACATCTGGAATATGGAATTCATTTCTGGGCACCACATTACAAAAAAGATATTGCAGTTTTAGAGCAGGTGCTGAGACGAGCAACAAAATTGATGCGTGGGATGGAAGGTCTCACTTATCGAGAAAGGTTAGATAAACTGGGTTTATTTAGTCTAGAGAAAAGACGCCTTAGAGGGGATCTAATTAACATGTATAAATACATCAGAGGGCAATATAATACCTTGGCGGATGAGCTTTTTGTCCCTAGGCCTTCTCAAAGGACTAGAGGACATGATCTGCGCATGGAGGAAAAACGTTTTAACCATTTATTTAGGAAAGGGTTCTTTACAGTAAGAGTGATTAAGATGTGGAATGCATTGCCACAGGAAGTCGTTATGGCAAACTCTATACCTGCATTTAAAGGGGGCTTAGATGCTTTCCTTGCGTTGAAAGACATCCATGGCTACAATTACTAGGTAATGCCTAATGATGTTGATCCAGGGATTTTATCTGATTGCCATCTGGAGTCGGGAAGGAATTTTTCCCTTTAGGGGCTAATTGGACCATGCCTTGTAAGGGTTTTTTCGCCTTCCTCTGGATCAACAGGGATATGTGAGGGAGCAGGCTGGTGTTGTACTTTATACTGGTTGAACTCGATGGACGTATGTCTTTTTTCAACCAAAATAACTATGTAACACACACCATACAATCTTTAGAGAAATTGAAGAAAAATATCTGGCATTCCGGATCGATAAAAATCGAAGAAAACCGGAAATCCAATCTGATTTTTCAGTCGAATGAAAAAAAAGCTTTCGATTTCTTCGGGAGATCCGATCGGTTTTATCGAATTGCTGTAAAATCGGATCATTTTATTGTATCCTGTGTGGTCAACACCATACAATCTTGGTTGTTCAATCTTACCATTTTCATGTAGTATAAGAGCTTATCCAATTAATCATTCAAGGTATTTTCAATCTGTTGGCCCTTATACTACATAGATTTGGTAAATCTGTACAACCAAGATTGTATGGTGTGTGTTGAGCTTTATAGACAAAAGGATATCTGCAAGATGACTGTAAACAGTAGGATCCTTTATTCCACTGTACAAGCAACACCACAAAGGGCTGACCAGTTTCAGAGTGTCAGGCTGGATTCACACTGTTTGTGTTGCATAACGCATGAATTATATGTGTGGGAACTGCAATTGGGACTGGACATAGACATTAAGCCTCATCTACACGGGTAGATGAGGCGGCGATGTGGCTTATCAATCGAGCCGCTGATGCGGCTCGATTGATAAGATCCAACAGGTCGGATCATGCTACCGCCGATTCCCTGTTCGTTCCCCGAGAGGGGACAATGGCAGGAAATCGAGCAGAAGATAAGCGGCGCCGGCGGGGACGAGCGAGGAAACGAATCCAGCGCGAGCGGGGACGCAGCGGGTACGCGCGGGGATGCAGAAGAGGCGATCCGGCGGCTAATCGAGCCGCCGGATCGCCTCCACATCTCCCCGTGTAGACGGGGCTATAAAGCGTACCCGAGGTGTAAATAACTAAACAAAACGACATACTTATCTAATAAAAGTGAAGCCTTTAGATTATGATGAAAGTTCTCATGGTGTCCTCCAGTTCCCTATTAACGACTGTGGGCCCACCAAAGATTACCGACAAGGGGTTGTCGGTAATATGATCGGGGCCATGCTCAATTTAACCACTTAAAGGGGCACTACAGCGAAAAATTATAAAATTTAAAATATGTGCAAACATATACAAATAAGAAGTACGCTTTTTCCAGAGTAAAATGAGCCATAAATTACTTTTCTCCTATGTTGCTGTCACTTACAGTAGGCAGTAGAAATCTGACAGAAGTGACAGGTTTTGGACGAGCCCATCTCTTCATAGGGGATACCCTGCAAGGCTTTTATTCTTTATAAAGATATTCCCTAAAAAGGATTTAAACAATGATGCTGGCCAGCCTCCCTGCTCGCTGCACAGTTTTTTAGCAGTTGGACAGAGCAACTGCCATTCACTAAGTGCTTTTGAAAATAAATATATCCCTGAGAATCCCCTATAAAGAGATGGACTAGTCCAAAACCTGTCACTTCTGTCAGATTTCTACTACCTACTGTAAGTGACAGCAACATAGGAGAAAAGTAATTTATGGCTCATTTTACTCTGGAAAAAGTGTACTTCTTATTTGTATATGTTTGCACATATTTTAAATTTTATAATTTTTCGCTGTAGTGCCCCTTTAAGGACCATAGGCTTACACCCCCCTAGTGACCAGGCTATTTTTTACAAATTAGGCCACTGCAGCTTTAAGGGCTCGCTGCAGAGCCGTACAACTCGGCACACAAGTGATTTCCCCCCCTTTCTGCCCACCAACAGAGTTTTCTCATTGAATCATCTAATGAACATTGTATAGATTTTTATTGTTGCAGTGTGTCGTTCTGCGTTGCAATGCCTCCCTAATATTGCACATTAACATCCCACTGTGAACGAGGCCACATTTAGGGCCCATTCACACTTAGAAGCGCAAAACTCCGGCGATTCTTGCGGGAGTGATTTTTCCGCAGTTTCATGCGGAAAAATCACTGGACAGTGCAGCGATTTCTCCGCGATCGAGTTTAGCGCTTCTATAGCACTGAAACGCGATCGCTGGGAAATCGCCTGAAAATGGTGCAGGCTACGCGTTTGCGTTTCGCGGTTTTGGGCGATTACCACAAATCGCTCAAGTAAGAACGGGCCCATAGGATTTTATTACACTAACGCCTTCAAAAGGGCTAGTGTTTGAGCGTTTTGCCGAAATCGCCAGCAAAACGCTCAAGTGTGAATGGGCCCTCACTAAAAATGAGAAATTCTATATTTTTTACATTTAGAAGTCTCATACAATATAACTACCTTTTTGAAGGTATTTTACCCAGTGATTAAAGTATTTTCATAGTTGTGTCATCTAGTTTTCATTTGCATAAAACATTTACAAAGGTGGGGTGGATACTTTTTACTTCAGGAAACTTCAGAAGAAGAATAACTACCGGTACTTCTAGATAAGGAAATGTGTATAGAAGGTAACGTTTGACTTGTTAAGTTAGTGTGGTGGGCCAGATGCACCTGTTGCTGCTGTCAAAACTGAGCATACTATAAATCTTTAATAACACTCAGCAAAGAGAACATTTGCACAGGCTTAAAATAGAATGGCAGTGAAGTAATTACTTTCACACTGCTTTGATGTCGGCTAGTTTGTAAGGGGTGATAACTTCCTTATCATGATATCATAATCAGCTGTGAAATAGGTTTCTGTACTTATTCTGCGATATAATGCGAAGGATATTGCGGATATACTGTAGTATCCTTAATAACCCCCCAAGCAGACAATTCTTAATTTACAATAAAATAATCAGTTTAAAGATGTTTTTTTTAAGCTACAAACCCAAACTTTTTGTTTGCCATGAATAGAATATGGAGTTTTTATTGCTAACTTACTCATTTATATCAGTTGCTCTCAGTTATAACTGAAAAGACAACTGATTTTCAAAGCAATGTTTCTTTGTTGCTCAGTTCACACTATGGGCTTGATTAACTAAACCATGATAACTGATATCACAGTCGCGCTAGCGTTTTGCGTGCGCTATAACGAATTTTCAAACGAAAAACTGCCGCGTTTTCACACAAAAATGTGCGATTCCGCGAAAACCGTTACGCGCTATAATGTGCACAAAACGCTAGCGCGACCATGATATCAGTTAGCACGGTTTAGTGAATCAAGCCTTATATTCGTTTTAGCTGAAAGATTATTCACAACGCACTGCTATAAAAAGTTAAAACGCATCAGCTTTTCACTGTTTAGGGTAAAAGGGGCCTTAGGGCTTGAACCCAGTAGAGCGATTTTTGAGCGTTTAGGGAGCGCTTTAAATTGCTAGCGCTTTCCCCAAACGCTCTCCCTCTGCCAATGTTAATGTAACAAATTCCACAGTAGCGTTTGTGATTAGCAAAATCGCAATCACAGGACATGCAGCATTTTGGTAGCGTTTGCACTTCAATGGAATGTATTGAAGTGCTGGCAAATCGCTCATGAATCGCTACAGATAGTGATTTGAGTGTGATTTTAAATGACTGAAAACTGTAAAAAAAAGTATGATACATTGAAAGGACCAATCAGAATTAAAATCGCAAATCGCTACACAATAGTTGGCAAAAAGCTTACACTTTTTAACTCTTTCTCGACCGCCTAACGCCAATAGGCGTCGGGAAGGTGGCAGCCCCAGAACCGCCTAACCCCGAAAGGCGTCAAGTCCTGGGGTGGGGTTTTGCAGGGGATTTCGTGCGCCAATGTGCGCATCCCCGCTTAAATAACGGAGTTCCGTTATCAATCTACCAGTGGCGATTGTCGTCTATTTGCATTGTACAGCACTATGATCTATGGCAGTGCTGTACTGGGGAAAGCCGTGTCACTTGGCTGTTCCCTGGAGAATCTCAGAGAGCGATCGGCTCTCATAGGCTGATGCCTACGAGAGCTGATTGCTGTGATTGGCTGGCGGAGGGAGAGATAATGGATATAAAAATAATAATAAAATAGATGTTTTTATTAAAAAAAAAAAAAAAAAAAAAACACGCTGCAGCACCGATCAAAGCCCACCAACAGAAAGCTCTGTTGGTGGGCAGAAAAGGGGGGTGGTTCATTTGTGTGCTCAATTGTGTGGCTCTGCAGCGAGCCACTAAAGATGCAGAGCCCTAATTTGTAAAAAATAGCCTGGTCACTGGGAGGGGGGTAAAGCCTGTGGTCATTAAGTGGTTAAAATTGCTCCCAAAAGCGCTGCAACACGTTCTTGAAATCACTTACAAAACGCTAGATAAAAACGCTAGCGATTTGCAATTTAAAGCGGGTTCCAGGCCTCAGGCTATGTTCACAGTGACACCTTGCGGTGCGTAACCTGTAAAAGGATAGTAACAGAGGGGAAAAAGTTGCATTGTGTGTTATTTGTGCGGTGCAACATATAAAGTGAAGTATACAATACACAAAGTATGCTTCCTTGCAACTATTAACATGCAAGTTATGCGGTACTGCACAGCATGCTTCACATTATGCTGCAGGATTCCTCCACACTGCTAACGCGCCCATGTGAACTTTCCATTACAACATAATTGCATAATGTTAGCAATGCCTAAATAATCTGTCAGATCTGTATTGTCAACTGTAGTGACTAGATTTTCCTAATTCCTGTATGAAGATTCACAGCAGAGCCTTGGATAAAAACCAGAACAGGAAACAAGGGGAGTTTACCAACAGTCAGGTACACAGAAAGCAAAAACAGCCTGTCAGAGGTTCTGTCCAAACTTTAAAATGTTTTGTGTGGTGGTGTGTTTGCTTTACTGCACCTTTGTTGAGAAAGCATTAAAGGGAACCCGAGGTGAGAGGGATATGGAGGCTGACATGTTTAATTCCTTTTAAATAATGCATATTGCCTGGCTGTCCTGCTGATCCTCTGCCTCTAATACTTTTAGCCTAAAGGCTCATACATCAGACTATAGAAAATGAAAATTTTACCCCCTTCCATGTAGTATGAGAGCCATACCTACACAGTCTATTCTATTGAGCTGAACTCCCCATCAGATAGAAATCGTTGCAAGATGCTGCACACAAACATGCTGTACACATTCAAAAAATCATTATCTGCAAAAGATCTGTTCCAGCAAAAGATCCATTCCTGCAAAATGCATTCATAGTCTATGAGATCTGCAGATCCTCATACACACCTTGTTTAACAGACATTCATCTGCAGATCAGATCCACCAGGATGGATCTTCAGAACTGCAGATGATTGTCTGATCTGTAAATGAATGTCTGTTAAACAAGGTGTGTATGATGATCTGCAGATCTTATAGACTATGAATGCATTTTGCAGGAACGGATCTTTTGCAGATAATGATCTTTTAAAAGGGGTACAGCATGTTTGTGTGCAGCATCTTGCAACGATTTCTATCTGATGGGGAGTTCAGTTCAATAGAATAGACTGTGTAGGTATGACTCTCATACTACATGGAAGGGGGTAAAATTGGTCTGTGATCTTTCATTTTCCAAAGACTATGGTTGAATAGTTCAAGATGGTGCCTGAGTAGGACGACTCGGCACACAGGGCTCCGGCTCTTCTGGCTCTTTTCTTTGTGGCTCACCTGCGCCGGGAGGTCAGAGATGTCCCCCCTGCTCTCCTCATCCTGGGGCGCTGTGCTCCGGAACCTGGATCGCCGGGACCATCGACGCAGCCATTCCTCACTCGGTTGGATGCATGGACAACACATGGGGCCGCTCCATCGCCGGAGGTCAGACGCTAGTGCAGCCGCTCTGAGGAGGTCGGGAAGCCACCGGCGAGTGGTTGTCGCTGCTGGCTGCTGCCAGGGAACGGGCCGCCTCGCCCCACTGCCAGCTGGGGCACGTTGCGGGTCTTCCTAACTCCTACACTCATGAGTCCACCACGTGGGTGGCCACACCGCCGCTGCCGGGGGAACCAAGAGACGCCGCCCGCTTTTTAAAGAGATGGGGACTGTGCTGCACCACCGTGGATCCTGTCCTGCTCCAGTCGGAGCCGGTGCGCTCTGCGATGGGGGGAGATGCTGCCGCGGATGGAGGGAGCTGGGACCTTCTCCGGGTCTGCCTCGCTGCCTGCTGCAAGGCCTCTGCCCATACCCACCGATGCTGGTTCGCTCTCCCGGGCCAAGGGGTGACCTCCGGGCACCGCTGGCCGCTCCAACACCCGCTGCACTGCCACATATCACTCGCCGCTGCTTCTTGCTCGGCCACCCACGTGGAGGAGATCCCCAGTGCGAGAGTGGCTCTGCTGGCAGTCTCCGCCGACTCCAGCCTGGTAGGCCACCCACGTGGAGGAGCTCCTCTCCTCTGAGCTCTCCCGCAGGCCAGACCTCCCTTGATGAGGCCACTGCCAAGAAGATCACCCCACATCCAGCCCTCAATTTGTGGTCACATCTGAACAGTCCACCAGGTCCCCTCTGCCTGCAACCATCATCAAATGGACTCTGGACCTGCCCAGCCCAGACCGGGCACCAAGCCAGAACTATGCTAAGCGTGGCCCCTCTCAGTGATCCCCTCAGTTCGGCTGGAAGCACTGATTATCTGACTGTACACAATCTGCAGTCCTAAAGGGGACTCTCTGCCTCTGTCTCTCTCCTCTTGCTTCTTTCTGTCGTTCTGTCTTTCTTTCCTCATTCTCTTTTTAGCTATCCATTCTCTCTCTCTTTTTCTATCCACTCCTTTTCCTTTACACTCTTTTTTACTTCACACACTGCGGGGCATCTGGAAATGCTGCAGAGCAGAGCGAGCGCCGCCGGTAGATGTGGCGCTCCCCTCACATAGCACTCCAGTCCGCCCCACGCGTCCTTCACTAGTCATGTGCTGTATTATATATGTATTTCTTACTTATGTACCATACTGTACCAGATTGTATGTGCTGAAGGATCGCATGTATGTGTTTGTACCATCACCGACCCTGTATGAGCCAAAAATAATTCCGGGTACAACCCCCGTTGTACTTGGCGAAATAAATTATTCTGATTCTGTGTGTATGCACCTTTAAACCCTGAATAAGCATGCAGATCAGATGTCAATGACAAATTAGCTGAATGCTTGTTTTGGCCTTGTTCACATTGCGTTCAGCTTGCATGTCCGTCCGTGGTGGGCTTTTTTTTCTGCATTTTTTTAAGCAGTTTCCGGTAATTTTCTGCGCAATCGATCATTTTTTAGGGCGTTTTGTAAGCGCTTTTGCAGAGCGCTTCAAGTTTTTTATATGCAACAAAAATCTGGAAACGATAAATACAATGTATTTTTTTTAAAAACCGCTCACGCAATCGCTTGCCAAAGTGATTTTGTGAGCGTTTTGCGTTTTTCCTATACCTTCCATTGAGGCAAATCGACTCAAAAATGGCTCAAGCACTGCTTTTCAAAGTGGATTACAAACGAACCGCTCTGATATGAACTCTCTCATAGAGAATCATTGCACAAGCACTTTCATGGCGTTTTTGAAAATCACCCATGCTTAAATTTTTACAAAAACGGATATAATGTGAACAAGGTCTGAAGGTGTGTGATTTAGACCCTACCGACCAGCAAGATCAGCAGGGCTGCCAGGTAACTGGTATTGTTAAAAAGGAAATTAATATTGCAGCTTTCATAGGTCTCACACCTCAAGTTCCTTTTAGGCCTTGTGCACATTGTGTTCCATTCGCGTGTCCGTCCGCGTTGGGCTGTTTTTGAGGCGTCTTTTTTTATTTTTTTTATTCCCGGCACTTGGGTGGGCTATTCGTTTTTGTGCTTCGTGGTTTTCTAAGCATTTTTTCCGAGTGGTTTTGTAATTCGTGCGATTTTGTGTTTCTCCTATACTTTCTATTGAGGCGGAATCACCTCAAAAATGGTCCATGCACCGCCTTACTGAACGGACAGCGCACGACCCCCACTGATATGAACCTTCTCATAGATATTCATTGTCCACGCCATTGTCATTGTCGCAATTCAGGCGAAAAAAGGTGAAAACGCCTGCAGTGTGAACAAGCCCTCAAGAAGAGTTGAGGGTGAGAATTAGTGGGAACAAGTCTTAGGGGACTCCTTAGGGAAATCACAGCATTTTTGCCACGATTGTGCTTGCAATTTTCACTAGTTGCACACTTAGCAGAAACGCCAACGTTGCGGAAAACGCTGCGTTTTTGCTGCTAATGGAAATCTATGGGCCGCAGGAAAAAACGCATATGCGTTTTGTATGCGTGCGTTTTAGAAAACACTGGTTTTGTTGCATAATATGCAAAAACGCATCAAAAATGCACATAATGAAAGTAATTTGATAAAGGAGAGGAGAGGGAGACAATCGACACTGCTTCTATTGCTATTTAATCCAGAGTGTGGTGGAACACATGTAAACAATCCAATACAGTGTATCTTCAAATTGTGGCATCAAAATTATTCATTCAACGTAAACATGCATAAACATACCATTGTCTGAGGTGGTGTGGTAGCGGTGGGTGCTGGGCACAGATAGCCTTACGGCCGTTTCACGCAAAATCTGCGCTTCTACGGACGTTATATGCTATATCCTTTCAAATTCAGCGCAAAAACTGTAGTGCCGACGCTTTTCTTCTTCTATCATTGAAAGTAAATTGAAACATAATGGCATGCGTTTTTCATGCTTTTTTATTATTATTATTATTGTTTTGTGATGTATTTGCGCTTCCTGTTGTCTTCCTAGTGATTAGAATAAAACGCCATTGTAAAACAAACGCATTTATGTTTTGTATATGTGAAACGCAAACGCATTAAAATGCATGCAAAACAACTGAAAAACGCATCTGCAGAACGGAGGGAATTTTTTTTTTTTTTTTTTTACAATAACGGATCCGTTTGAAATGGGATCCGATCTGCAACCTGACAAGTGTGGACCAAGCCTAAAGCAGTTTGAAAAAGGGCTAGGATTGCCCGAAACAGCCGTCTGCCGCTGCTGCCTAATCTTTTAGGAATAAAGAGCTATATACTACTTCTGGCAATGCCGACCCATTTCATTTACTGATTACTGTACCTTAAAGGATACGTCCAGGCAACCTGAAAAATAAAAATCCACTTACCTGGGGGCTTCCTCCAGCCCCTGGCAGCAGTCCTGTGCCCTCGCCACAGCTCCGGTGGCTAACAGTCTCTTCCGTTGCAGAAGCCGACCTCGCCAGGCGCAGTAGTTCTGATTCCTGAGCAAAGCCAGAATGAATGCTCAGTCAGGGATTTTTATCAGCGCTGGTAACAAGCAGGCTGAGCAGTGAAGGATGAAACAGAGAGCAGAGTAGGCGGTTTCTCTAATGTTCCCACTGATATATATGGTAAAATACATGAGGGTGCTTTGTCTCTGGTTCACTTTAAACAATACCAGTTGCCTGACAGAACTGCTAATGTATTTGGCTGCAGTGGCGTGTATAAAACCAGAAACAAGTTTGCAACTAATTTTGTCAGATCTGACAAAAATGTCAGAAACACCTGACTTGTTTGTGCTTATTCAGGGTCTATGGCAAAAGGTATTAATGGCAGAGGGTCAGCAGGACAGCCAGGCAACTGGTATTGCTTAAAAGGAATAAATACGGCAGCCTCTTTATCCCTCTCGCTTCAGTTTTCCTTTAAGCAAAAAAGGAGCCATTATCGGATCTACCAAGTCCACTGCTCCTATCTTCTTATTATAGTCCACTATTGCCTCTGGCTTTTCAGTGTGCTCTCTTCTTACAGTGACAACAGCAACAGGGACTGTGGCCTAAGTGTGGATCAATGTCAAGATCAACACCTGCCTCTTGTCCTGGTACTTAAGTGCAAGGAGCTTGTTGCATCTGATGCTGTATGACTTTCCTCTATTAAATTTTTTGTGCACCACCTGTTGTGGGAGGCCTAAACCATACCACAAGCGCCAGTCTGGGCAGAGTGCAAAAATTAAAATAAGGACATGCTTGTGTAGAAATTGTCCACATTCAGGTGGTAGGTAGCTTTGATGGAGTAGTGGATTGATGCGCTCCACAACAATTTTCTTACTGGTATTGATGTATTGTGGGCACCCAGATGGCTGTAAAATGCTGTCATTGCCATTGTAAATTCTAAAGGCGTACGTGTAGCCCACTCTCGAATTACTTATAAAATTGAACCCCATACCTTGCCAGCTTGGATGGGATATGCTGCTTTAGGCTGAGTCTCCCTTGAAAGGGTTCCAGAGACTCATTAACAGTGAGGTCTCACTTTGGGGTATATACCTCTCTGAATCTTGCACTGATGTGGGTGAAGGGGGGCCTAAAGGTGTGTACACACATGCGACTATAGTCGTTTGAAACGATCGTTCCCCGATCATTTCAAACGACGATCGTTTGAAAAAAAGCAGCTAACGACTATTAAGTCTAACGACGGACGAGCTAGATCGTTCAATACTAACTATCTAGCTTGGCGGATGTTTCCCAACGACGATCGTTTGCAAAAGTAGCACATCGTTGGAAACGGTCCTTCGTACTAGGCTTGACATGCGCATTTCACTATTTCTCCATGGAACTTTTAATTTTTATGCGCAAGCGCAATAGTTGCTTTATGTGATGTAACGTTCGTTTTAACGATCAGATCGTTACACACCTTTTAAAACTAACTTTACTTAGGTCGTTCTTTCTTCAATTAAAAGTTCGTTCGTCGTTCATAACGAACGATTGTTGTCGCATGTGTGTACGTAGCATTAGTTTCATTGGCAGGGCCATTTGTTGGGACAGATTGGGTATTATTTGTGTATGAATCTTGAGAGGAATTCATACCACTGCCTGCTCATGGTATCTGGATAGAGGGGTGCATTTTACATCCTTAACTCAGGCTTCTTATTAATGCCCATATTCAGAGTCCAGCCCAGATACATTTTTATTTTGGGCACGGTGGAGGGTTCCCATTTTCCCACTTTGTAATAGGTGGAATTCTGTGCCAAAAATTGTTGGGAATACAGGTTAGTCTGGTAAACTATTTGCACCAACATTTCATCTGTGACACAGAGGTGAAAATAGTCAAGTGGTTTTTTTTGTTTTTTTGGGGGGGTACTGACACATCACTAGTGGCTATGACAGGTGCAACAAAATTAGGTGACCAGTTGCCATTCAGTATGTGATCTGGTACCTTCTGCCTGCGAGGTACCGGTGGCTGCACAACCAGTCTGCACCTGACTCCCCTCTGGTCACTGCTGCTAGCTGCAGCTGTAGTGCCCACCAAGCTACCTGCTATGGCCTGTGACAGTCCCTCATCAGCGGACTCAGGATCATCCCTCCTCAAGCAGCGAGACGGCAGCCCTGCAGACTCTGAGATTTCAGAATCTGAACCAGTCAGTTGCAGGGAGCCATTCACTATCTGTATTGTCCCCACCTCTGCTCTGCTGGAGGATGGTGGCTGCCTCCTCCACAAAATACAGCCTCCTGACCATAATCAATAAAGAGGATAGACAGATAGATCAAAAAGTAATAAGAAAAATAGAAAGAGATTTTCATTTTTATTTTTTAGGGAATAATGAAAAGAATAGACGGAAATATAGACATAAGGGTAGGTAGAAATAAGGGTAGGTAGAGATGGGGAAAAGTACCAATAGGTGGTAGAAGTGGGGATTAGAAATACCTCCAAGGGATAAATGGCTAAGTGGAGGAGGATCAGGGGCTAATGGGCAGGTATGGTGCTAATAGTCTAGATAACGAAGGGGGGGGGGGGGTGGGGGGCAAAATGTATTAAAAAATAGAAAAAGGTCTTGAAAAACTTTAATAAAAAGATAATATATAAAAAAAATAGAAAACCGCATACCACTTCTCAGTATCCGTGTCGTTCCCAGCTCCTGTCACCACAGTACATCCATTGACGGCAATCTAGGGTGATAGTTTAGCTGGGAGAGAGACATACACTTTTACTAAATTCTTTAGTAAAATCCTCAGATTAGCTCTGGCAATGATGGGGAAGTCTGTCCGTGTGAGTCAGAGGGACCCAAGAAGCCAACAGCACGTGGCGAGTCCAGCAGCCTACAGCAGCCTACCTGTAGTGTTTTGTTACAGGACATAGGGAGAGAAGTCACAGGGAGGAGGTGCACCTCGGCAAGGAGAAAAGCCACACACGGAGGAGACACGCCAGGGGAACAGATGAGAGCTCTGCTGCCAACTATGCATCGGTCATCGCCAAATCAAATGCTGCTAGCTAAGCGCTCCCTTTCTGTCATGTTGCGATCGATCAATTTCGGATTTAAATCGATTTATCAGCCATCGTTTTCTAGCAGATTCCATGCAGTGATTAAATCTGCAAGATATCAGTGGGTAAAATCGCCAAGTGTATGGCCACCTTAAGGATAAGTGAATAAATCTTCTAGAAATCGATTTTCATACAAAACCGATTGATTTGGTAGATAGCGCAGGATGTAAACTTTTTCTTGATTGGTGGCAGATTGGGAGCACATTGCTAGCAGCGTTCAATTTAGTGGTGACCGAAGCAGAGTGTTGGCAGCAGAGCTCTGACCTGTCCCAGTGGCGAACCTCCTCCCATGTCCAGTGGCTTTTCTACATGCTTTGGCGCTCCTCCTCCCTGTGTCATGTGAAAAAAGCTGGAATTCAAACACTAGAGAGTCTCCTGGGAGGAGTGAAGATTCCGTGTAGGATGGTACCTGGAGATTAATGAGAAAAAGTAAGGGGGTGACAACTTATGTAGAGCTTTGTATGAGACGGTGAGAAGTTTCAACTGGATCCTTTGGGTAATAGGAAGCCAAAGGAGATAAATAAGAAACACCGAGAGCCCAATATAGTGTAGTATGTATTGGAAACCGTGGATAAATGTAAGTGTGAGATGAATATACTCACAAACATGGGTTACCTCTTAGGCAACCACTGTAGATGCAGGTGAGGAGATTAGACCTGTCCTCACTCAGGATTAAGATGTCGCTCTCTGTAGATCAGGAAAGTAGGGGTAGGTCACCCCTCCGCCAGGGGTGGACACAGTATTATCGTAAGAGAACAGAGGCGCCAGCAGGATAAAAGGTAATAAAAAATTTTAAATTTGCTGGGAGGCAGTGGTGGACTTACCTCCGGAAAGCAGACTCAAAATACTGTCTGAATTAAACAAATAAATTTATTATTGGTACCCCAAAAGATGCAACGCGTTTCGCAGGCACAGCCCGCTTCATCAGGCAATAAGATAGGGGACAAACTGTGGACAAAGACAAAAGACGTTGCTGTAGCGAGCCACATAAAATTAACTAAGTATGATGTATCATGCAAATTGTATGCAACATTTTCACAATATAAACACTGGATATAAGGTTGCACAATTAAAACAAGGTTGACAGACCCTAGCGTCATAAAATCCACAAAAAAGTCAGTGCATCTTGTAGCCTAAGGAATCATTCAATTTAGTGTAGAAGGCAAGAAAGTGCAGAGTGCTAACTATGTAGTGCAAAATATTGCTATTAATAAGGTGCCGTAGTGAAGCAGCACAAAATGCGTGACCGCAGATACAATTAATTGTAAAGTACAGCAGTATAGGGCAAGTATAAGTAAAAATACATTGCATAAAAGTATGTAGTATCATGCAAATTGTATGCAACATTTTCACAATATAAACACTGGATACAAGGTTGCACAATTAGAACAAGGACTACAGACCCTAGCCTCATAAAATCCACAAAAAAGTCATTGCATCTTGTTGCCTAAGGACAAACTCAATTTTGTATAGGAGGCAAGAAAGTGCAGAGTGCTAACTATGTAGTGCAAAATATTGCTAATAATAAGGTGCAGTAGTGTAGCAGCACAAAATGAGTGACCGCAGAAAAATAATCGTAAAGTGCAGCAGTATAGGGCAGATATAAGTAAAAATGCATTGCATAAAAGTATGTAGTATCATGCAAATTGTATGCAACATTTTCACAATATAAACACTGGATATAAGGTTGCACAATTGAGACAAGGTTGGCAGACCTTAGCGGTATAAAATCCACAAAAAGGTCAGTGAATCCTGTAGAAAAATTCAATTTTATGCAGGAGGCAAGAAACTGCAAAATATTGCTAATAAAGTGCTGAAGTGTGGCAGCACAAACTGAGTGACCGCAGAAAAAATAATCGTAGTGTGCAGCAGTATACGGCACAGATTAATAAAAATGCATTGCATAAAAGTCAATTGCATAAAAGTTGTAATAGTGCGGCAGGGTATAGTGAATATAAGCAAGGGATTGTGAAATATATTTTAGGATAAAATAGTAAAATAGAAATAGTAGTAGTCTTACCAGTAGCTCGTCAGTAGCACGAATAGCACCTCTGTGATGAAGTGAGGACACTTCATGCTTTATATATGGTGCCTGGGATGTGTCTGCCAATGGAAGGAAGCAGAGGGTGTAGGGTAGGCGGGGCAGAGATACGTGGAGGGGGACAGGCAGCCAATCGGCTGCTGCCAAATGTAATGTGGCCATTTGTATTGAAAACTACTATAGTAGTGTGTTGCTGCCATCATGTGGTTATTAAAAGGTATGACACCTAGTGAATTAAATAGGGGGAAGAAAAAAAAAAAAAAACAAACACAACACCCATACCACAATTTTAGCATCTTGCATAGATTTTAGTTCAAATGCCCACTTCTGTATTTGTAAGAATTTTAGTCGGAGGATGCAATATATAGCAAAAACATAAAAATAAGATAAAAATAAACATACACAATATACACACAATATTTATATAATCATCATTAAATAAATATGATCATTAAAAGGTAAGATAAAAGAGTTTTGATAAAAGAGAGCGGCAGAAATGAATAAAACGCTGCTAGATATGATAGTGAATTTAGTGAATTTTTTCGAGTTGCTCGTTTAGTCCCTCAGGGACGAGGGTTTTCAGAATTTGTATCCAATACATTTCAGTTTTTCTGAGACGATCAAGGGCATCCAGCAAGTGAGCACGTACTGAGTCAATTAATGTAATACGAAAAAAATCAGGATCATTGTTGTGATGGGTGGAAAAGTGACGTGAGACGCTGTGAAGGGGAAATTTGTTAATGATGTTTCTTTTGTGCTGGCCAATCCTGCTGCGTGCCATTTGGGTGGTCCGCCCCACGTACTGGAGGCGGCAGGTGTCTATTGATCGGATACTGGATATGGGTAATGTAAGAAGTAAAGGAGGTGTCTGGCTGGATGAATTTGCAGGCTGTACAACAAGGTTTGTTGCATGGATAACAACCTGGAGCCTGTTGGGGTGGGGTATTATGAGTGGGGTGTGGCGCAGAGAGTCGACTGGGGGCCAGAATGTTTTGGAGATTTGGCGCTCTTCTATAGGTGATAGCTGGTTTGTGGCAGGGCCTGCGCTACCATTAAGGCAAAGGAGGCAGCTGCCCCAGGGCCCCAGAGCTTGTAGGGGCCCCCAGTGGCTACAAGAGGAAAAAAAAATTTCAATTCGGCCTTGTAGTTTTTGAGAAAATCGATTTTAAAGTTTCAAAGGAAAAAAAACATTTAAAAACCTGCCAACTTTAATGGTTAATAGCAAATCCACCTTAAATGCTAGAAACCCTAAATTTGCAGGATATGTTAAGGAGATCATTAGGAATAAGAGGAAAAAACAATTTTTCAAAAAGACCTTATAGTTTTTGAGAAAATCGATTTTAAAGTTTAGAAGGAGAAAAGTATAGTTTTAAATGCGGTAAATGTAACTTTTAGTAGCAAACCAAACGGTAGTGTAATTTTACATGCATCAAACGAAAGTGCAATATATTTCCTGACGGGGTTTCAAGGGGGTCTATACGCAGCCGCAGCGCTTTGGCCAGGGATCGCTATACAGCCGCAATATGGCTGTATGAAGATCCCTGGCATTTTTTCCTATTTTCCCCAAAAAATTTTATGTTTAGAGTGTGGGAATTTTTTTTTTTTTTAATTATGTGGGGTCCACCCTCCTGAAACTTTTTAACCCCTTGTCCCCCATGCAGGCTGGGATAGCCAGAATGTGGAGCTCTGACCGATTGGGACTTCACACCCTGACTATACCAGCTGCAAAAAAGGTCCCCTAATGCCGATTTTTGTTCCGGGGTATATGTTGGGGAGGCCCCCCAGGTTTATTTTGCCCTGGGGCCCCATTGTTGCTTAAACCGGCCCTGGTTTGTGGGGTAGTAAAGGTCGGAGGAATGGATCTTGCATAAGGATGTCCCACCTGTTCTTAATGATGTTTCGTATTCGCACGTGTTGGGCATTGTAACGTGTAATAAATCTAGGTGGACCTTCTGTGTTGGAGGGGGTGGACAGATTGGTGGCGGACTTCGGTATTTTGGCTTTGTATTTGGCATCCTTGATTAACTTTTTGGGGTATTTGCGAGCTGTGAACTTTTGGGTGAGTATATTGGATTGAATTTCATATTGTTGTGGATCTGTACAGTTTCTGTAAATTCTTCTATATTGGCTATAAGTTGTATTGATGATCCAGGGGTGGTGATGGAAGCTGTCAAAGTGAATGTAATTGTTCGCATCAACCGGCTTGAAGTAAGTTTTGGATTTGATGTGGTTCATGTCAATATAGAGTGTCAGGTCTAGGAGAGACTGGCAGAGAGGAGCTGCATTAGAGGAACAGGGTAAGAGGTGGATGAAGCTGTAGCAGTTAAATAAGCAGAGGCGAAACGAAACGGGGGCAATTCCTGCAATTGCAGGGGTCCAGAGATGGGGGTTGGGGGGGGGGGGGGGGGGCAGCTAATAATCTTCCCTTCCTCCAATACAGGGGACTTTACTTCAGATCAGGTTTTTTTGTGGCTATACAGGGAGTGCAGAATTATTAGGCAAGTTGTATTTTTGAGGAATATTGTTATTATTGAACAACAACCATGTTCTCAATGAACCCAAAAAACTCATTAATATCAAAGCTGAATATTTTTGAAAGTAGTTTTTAGTTTGTTTTTAGTTTTAGCTATTTTAGGGGGATATCTGTGTGTGCAGGTGACTATTACTGTGCATAATTATTAGGCAACTTAACAAAAAAACAAATATATACCCATTTCAATGATTTATTTTTACCAGTGAAACCAATATACCATCTCAACATTCACAAATATACATTTCTGACATTCAAAAACAAAACAAAAACAAATCACTGACCAATATAGCCACCTTTCTTTGCAAGGACACTCAAAAGCCTGCCATCCATGGATTCTGTCAGTGTCGAACTGCCCGGCGCCCAAATAAGATGTGCTCTATTATAGGTGTGAAAATCTTAATTGCCACACTTCTTTTATGACCCCTTTTTATTTAGTATTTTTTATATATCACCGTCATCTTCTGCAGCGCTGTACAGAGTATATATTGTCTTGTCACTTAACTTTCCCTCAGAGGGGCTCACAATCTAATCCCTACCATAGTTATATGTACTGTATGTATCGTGTAGCGTATGTATGATAGTCTAGGGCCAATTTAGGGGGAAGCCAATTAACTTATCTGTATGTTTTTGGGATGTGGAAGAAAACCGGAGTGCCCGGAGGAAACACACACAGACAAGGGAAGAACATGCAAACTCCTTGCAGATATTGTTGACCTAGCTTGGATTTGGACCGGGAATACAGCACAGCAAGGCAAGAGCGCTAACCACCACACCACCGTGCTGCCCTTTTTGAGATGGTCCCCAAGGCCGTGACAGGGAGGCAAGGTGTGTGAACATTTGGTGGGCCCCATCAAAGTTTAGTTGGGAAGGTCCTATGAATTGTACTTACGCCACTGTCAGTAGGGACTGCTGGATTTAAAATAGTTTTATTGTGAATGGAATAATAAAATGATTATAACAATTTATGCCTAGTACTACTTCTGTCTGGTTTCTGGTTGACCACAGAGTTGAGTGTTACAGTAGTCAAAGCGGGATTTGATTAGAGCATGTACAAGTATGTACAAGTTTCCCGTGAAAGGAAGCTGTGAATTCTGGAAATGATTTTGAGATGGAAGTAGCAGGAGGTAGTTAATGTGTTAATATGTTGTCTAAACAGCAGATAGACGTCTAGTCAGGGGCTGAGAAACATGTTTGAGTGTCATCAGCATAGAAGTGATATTGAAAACCAAAATAACTCATTAATTGTCCCAGGCCAAGTGGATAAGAGAAGAGGTCCAAGAACTGAGCCGTGTGATACACCAACAAACAGTGGGGTAAAGAGGAATTAGTATTGGAGTAGACGGTGAAGGAACAACCAAAGGTGAGAGTGGTTCCAGGAATGTGCTAGGCCGTTGATCCCCAGTGAGGAGAGGGTCTGGTGAAGCAGAAAATGATCAACCGTGTCAAAGGCAGAGGAAAGGTGGAGAAGTATTAGTACAGAAAATTGGCCTTTGGCTTTCGCAATGAGCAGTTAGTTTGCAACTTTAGACTTGTGGTTACTATAAAAGCTCATATTTTTGCTCAAGGGGGTTTCCATCGGACTTCATACCTGTGGGGAGCAAGTTAAATTCTGCAGTTCTATCCCTTGTAGCCACATAGACAAATAAAGCATTATACACATGTCCTGTTTCCTATTTTATTACTAGCTGAAGACCCGGCATTGCTCATGTATGTATTTGGTATTGGTATGTATTTGGTTGTTGTTGGGTCCGGCCACTTTTTCTAACCTTGACAAAGTGTCAATTACCAAATTTGTTGCCTTTGGGGTTGTGGGCATCAATAATTTGAGAATGGAAGAGTTTAAATGTTCCCATTGAAATCAAGCAATCAAATCTGATTGGCTGTTTGTGACTCCGCCCCCTTTTTGGAATTTGAACACTAGTCACCCAATGACCAACTGTAGCAGGCTTGATGCAAGAATGGCAGCAATTTAAATATTTCCCTTGAAAATCAATAGGTAAGTTTTAATTTGCTGTTGTAAGCTCCACCCACTTTCCTGAATATTAATCAGGGCTATGGAGTCAGGTTTCATAAACTGAGGAGTCGGATAATTTTTGTACCAAATCCAAAGCCCTGGTAAGTATTTGCCTAAGGAGTCAGTCAGAGCCATTTTGGGCACCTGGAGCTGGTGGTTTCATAAACTGAGGAGTTGGATGATTTTTGGACCGACTCCACAGCCCCGATATTGATCCCAGTCACCCAGTGACCAACTGTGCCAAGTTAGAGAACCCTGAGATCAACACTCTAAGAATGGCTGCAGTTTACATTTTCCCACCAAGAGACCAACTGAGCCAAGTTTGGGCTTTATTACTGTAAGAATGGCAGTTAAATGATCCTATTGACTTAATTGGTGAAATCTGATTGGCTGTTTGTGGTTCCGCCCGAGTGTGCAGGGGGAGCGTGAGGTCCCTAGAACATATCTTCCCAGGTAGTAAGGCAGGGATGTCAAACCGGTCCTTCAAGGGCCAAGGTCCTCACATATTTTTGACACAGCTCAAATTAATTGATGGCTCTGAATCAGGAAAGGTGTGGTCCATCACATAGAACACATTCCTCTCTTTCTCAGTCCATACAGATCCCTTACTACGCAAGTGTCGAACTCCAGGCCTGGAGGACCGGAATCCAAGCGAGCAGATATGAAGGTGTGTTTAGTTTAGATGATTTGCATATTCATCAGTGATGCACTGGGAGACATCTCAGAACTCACTCCAACTTGAATAATTGCAAATATTTTCTGTTTTAAAGGACAACGAAGCGAAAATAAACAAATGAAATAAACAATTCCATCTGTCTTCCTTCTCCTATAAGTGACTTTTTAAGATATTCTACAGTTTTATTCATTGAAGCATGCCAGAGCTAAAATCTATGAGCTATTGCCCCTTTTTATCTCTTTCCTGCTCTCAGAAGCCATTTTCTGCTAGGAAAGTGTTTTATAGTTGGAATTTCTTATCAGTGAGGGTCACACTGTTGTAACTTCCTGTCTGAGTCAGCCACTTACATACTTGATATTTAACGCTTTCAAGCAGAGAAAGAAAAAAGAGGAACACAGCCTAGTTATTTGTGTGCTTGGCACTGTACATACACATCTATCTCAACATGTCACACGTCACTTCAGGTATCCTTTAAAGGAGTACTGTGGGGGGGGGGGGGGGGGGGGGGGGGTAGGGGAAAAAAAACAAAGTTGAACTTACCTTGGGCTTCTAATGGTACCCCCCCAACAGACGACCTGTGCCCGTGCAGCCACTCACCAATGCTCCAGTCCCCGCCTTCGGGGGAGAGGGGGGAATTGACGACACCTGGCCACACAGCCCAGCAGGCCCTAAGAGGGATCCAGCTGCCTGACCCCCCCCCCCCCCAAACGCACTCCCCCCATTCAAAAACACATGGTCCTTAAAGAGAACCCGAGGTGTGTTTAAAGAATGTTATCTGCATACAGAGGCTGGATCTGCCTATACAGCCCAGCCTCTGTTGCTATCCCAAACCCCACTAAGGCCCCCCTGCACTCTGCAATCCCTCATAAATCACAGCCATGCTGTGAGGCTGTGTTTACATCTGTAGTGTCAGTCTCCCCCGCCTCCTGCATAGCTCCGGTCCCTGCCCCCGTCCCTTCCCTCCAATCAGCAGGGAGGGAAGGGATGCAGGCGGGGACTGGAGTTCTGCAGGAGGCGGGGAGAGCAGCAGACTGACATTATAGAGATAAACACAGCCAGCTCTGACAAGCTGTTTGTCAGTAGTGTGGCTGTGATTTATGAGGGATTGCAGAGTGCAGGGGGACCTTAAGGGGGTTTGGGATAGCAACAGAGGCTGGGCTGTATAGGCAGATCCAGCCTCTGTATGCAGATAACATTCTTCAAACCCACCTCGGGTTCTCTTTAAGGGGGGTTAGGCGGCCAGTCCCCAGGGGGTTGAAGTAAGAAAAAACCACTGCATCTGCACGGCCGTGTCCTCGTTCCTGCTGACGTCACTGGGAGTGTACGGTGCAGACCCAGTACGGTTTGCGCCTGCACAGTACGCTCCCGGTGACGTCAGCGGGAGTGAGGACGCGGCTGCACAGGCGCAGTGGTTTATTCTGACTTTCATGTCGGAAATTCCGGAAATGAACCGGAGGCAGGGATTGGAGCATCGGTGAGTGGCTGCGCGGGCACAGGACGTCTGCAGGGGACCATTAGAAGCCCCAGGTAAGTTCAACTCATTTTCCCCCTACAGTAGCCCTTTAAAGAGGAGCTGTTAGGTATAGGGTCTCAGAGAAAATAAACACATATATCAGTAGCTAAACATTGGCTATACTTACATTACATATGCATTTCACTGTCCACGTTTGGATTTCACAGAATCTTTATATAGTATTTGCAGAGAATGATGCTCCTGACAGCTCATGGCAGGTTCCATGTTTGTCTGTCTTCTATGAAGCCAAATGTGTCGTCATGTCCTGCCTGCTTCCTGATGATTAGACTCACACAAAAGATCGGTAATGTAAAACACTACTGTGCAGTGAATATTAATTAGCCATGTGGCTAGGAACAATAGCGGACTCCTGCAGTGTACTCTGCCGGGAGTTTTTTCAGTGCTGTGAGCTGCTGCTGTTGTAACACAAGCCCTGTAACTTATCACTAGCAGCCGAGGGGAGGGCCCCAGAATGCTTTGCTGTATGATATGCGGCTCTCGGCTTCTTAAGAGCTTGGGTCTAACATCCTTGCAGTTCAGCACACATCAAAACTAAGAGGGATTTTTAACTTCAGTATTGCCTTTTTGGCTTCCTTCTAAACTGTTTAACACAGGAGAATAGAGGTTTAAATTAGCTTTTGCAGCCTGACAGTTACTCTTTAAGAAGGCAAACTTATTTTCCATAGTAAAATTATCACAACTGTTTAGAAACACTCAACACACTTCATGAATTAAGGTTCACTTCCTCAGGAGCTAGTCATGGGCTATTAGGAGAATGAATAATATTCAGCAATCGTGTCAGCAATTGACGTGTGGAGGATTTCGAATCCAAGCTGGGTATATATACACCATCTCCATGTAAAGGGAGGATTAGATAAGGTAAACCACCTGATCATAGGTCATCGGACACTTGGGGGGCTATATGCAATTCACTTTTTCTCATGTGTAATTCTGTTTTTACGGGATACATTTTCATATTCTCTTAAAAAAAAAAAACCTTTTCAGCACTGACCAATTGAAAAGGTATCAAAAAGTTGTTAATAGTACTCTCAAAATTATTTTGAGTATTTTGTTGCTTGCTAGTGGTTTATCCAGTTCCCGACTGCCTAACACCGATGGGCGGTAGGATGGCGGCTGGCGAACCGCATGACGCCAATTGACGTCAAAGTGTGGTGGGCGGGATTAGCAGGGAACGCGCGCTCACACGTTCCCTGCTCGTAAAAACAGCAGGGAATCCATTAACATCCGCAATCGGAGCTGGCAGGCTGTAGTGAAAAAAGGCAATTTACATTTGTACAGCGCTGCGATCTAGCGCAGCGCTTTATAGGGGACAGCCCTATCACTTAACTGTCCCCACGAGTGGCTCACAATCTAATCCCTCTCTGTTGGTGGGGTGAGATCCCCCCGAGGATTGATTGTTTATTTTTAATAAATACTTTTTTTTTTATTTCTGTTTCTTTTTTCTAACCCTCCCTCCCCGTCAGCCTATCACAGCGGATCGCTCCTGAGTCCCCCCAGGGGGACAGCCGTGTCACACGGCTTTCCCCAGTACAGCGCTGCCTTAGATCTCAGCGCTGTACTAAGTAAATAGACGGCGGTTTCGCCGTTTAACAGTCTCCTAGTGGCAATTGCCTCTAGGTGTGTGCGTGATCGCCTGCAAATCCCCGCCCCAGGACTTGACGCCAATTGGCATTAGGCGTTCCTGGGGCTGCCGCCTTCATCATGCCCATTGGCGTTAGGCGGTCTTTAGGTAGTTAATTGAAAAAAAAATTACAGCAGCAATCAGAGACCACCCAAAAAAATGCTCTATTTTTGGCAAGAAAAGGAGGTAAAATTCATTTTAGGTGGCAAGTTGTATGGCAAAGAAATAAATCGTTAAAGTGGCGAAGTGCTGAATTGTAACAAAAAAAAAAAAAAATCAAAAAAAAAAATCACCTGGTACAAATCTATGGTCCTCAAGGTTAAAAGGCATTTTATTGACAAGTTGTGAAAATATGAACTTGGAGAAAACACAGGAGCAAACAATTGCATATGGGCCCAGGGCCTCAGAAAAACCCATGGGATCCAGAGAGAAGAAGCAAAAGAGAAAATAGTTGGAATCCATTCTCCCTCCTTCAGAATATGATGAAGAAAAACAAAACAAAGACTAAGATGTTCTTCTTCCCATTCAGATGGATGGTCCTCAGTGACAGAACAGACTTTCTTGCCAGTGAAAAATCTCTAAAGCCAGCGATATCAAAGGAAGATTTCTCATCCCTCCTTGTTTAAAGTACCACTGAACCGGTCTAACTCAACTCCAATATTTTACCCTTTTCAGCTGAATTTTTTAAGCAACTCAAGTATAAAAGTCTATCCAGCAAAGTTAATGGCTGCACTTGGGGACGAGGAGGAATTAACAGTTGCACGTCAAGGGCTGTTAAAACAGCACAGGAGATTTGGAAGCAGCCAGCGCCACCATAGGCTGTAATAGGAATTATGGCAATACCGGCACTCAGTAAGTACCGTATTTTTCAACATACAAGACACACCCAAGTTTAGAGGGCAAAAAAACAAAAAACAACAACCTATGTGCGTCTATAATGCAGTAGTGTCTTATGGACGTTTTACCCCCTAAGGGCTTGTTTCCACTATTGCGGTGCGGAATTGCCTGGATTCCACCGCTGATGAAATCGCATGCGGATGCGATTTCCCATGCGTTTTTTGCCACGAATTCGCATGCGAATTCGCATAGGTGAAGCTATATGCGATTTTAACCATGTCACTGCCTGTGTGAATTTACATTGGTACCTATGCGAATTCGCATGAAAATTCGCATACCATAGCCGCATGCGAATTTCCTATAAAATACATTAGCGGCGATTCGCATGCATTCCACTCGCAGGCGAATTCGTTGGCTCTTTTGTGCGTTTTTTTACCGCTGAAAAAAACGCACCTAAACAACGCTACAGTGGAAACAGGCCCATCCACTTGCATTACATGTGCGAATCCGCATGCATTGGACGCATGCGGATTCGCGATAGTGGGAACGAGCCCTAAAACTGTCTCTAAGCTACTCTAGCTACACTACACAAATCCCTGCTGCCTCACCAACTAGGCTGCACAGCAATACACTACGCTGCCCTGCACTAACAACACACCACTTTCATACACTAAACTAATAACGCACCACTTTAATTATCCATACTACACTGCACAACAACCTGCTCTACAATAACACATCAATACTACACCTGATCCTGCCACCGCGCTCCTCTTCTCTCTCACTGAACTGCACCAGGAGAGGGAGAAGAGAATTGCGGCTGCAACGAGCGAGAGAGAAGCGTGGCGGCAGGACAGGTAAGAGCTTCCCTGCACCCTTGTTTTCTGTATATTTGGCATATAAGATAAACCCACTTCCTCAACCCCTCTTATATGCTGAAAAATATGGTAACTTGTTAATTGCAACACACTTTTTCGTGCAAACAACCACATGAAGTACCGACAATTGTTTCGGGAGCCTCGCAGGGTACCCCTTTCTCAAGGAGCAAACCACACACCTTGAAAGACCCTGCGAGTAACCCGAAACAATTGTCGGTACTTCACGTGGCTGATTGCACAATAAAAGTACGTTGCAATTAATCTATGATTAGTATGCTGATGAACTGTGCTTATATATTGAATGGAGCGACTTAAGCGACCCTTAAGTGCAGCCAATAACTCCTCCAGGTCCCCAGGTGTAGAAATTATCCACTCCCCCTCCGTAATAAGCACTTTCCGGATTTTAGGGTCTAAAAGCAGTACCATTTTTTGCACCCTTTCAGACCCTAAAACCTGGAAAAAATCATGCTGCCAGGGAGATCTGCACAGCCCCAGCAATCACTCACCTCCTTGGCTCCAGCGCTGCAGTTAAGCCTCCATCCTCCGTGTGGCACTGCAACTCTAAAGTGAGATTGCTGGTTGTCATGACGACAGCCGGCGATCTCACCAGGAGGAAGCAGAGCTCCGAAGGAGAGGAAGAAGAATGACGTCCGACGGCGGATCCCCGGGAGGTATGTAGAAACGCTCCCGCTGCGTGCATTGCTCTGCATAGAGCCTCCGGCGGCTACCCCGAGCGGAGGTTGGGATTACCGCTCTAAGCTGCAGTTTTCCGCCCTGAACCTAGCTCGGGGTTAGCTCCAAGGAGGTGAATTGCTGTGGGTAGGACTTTCAGACCTGTGTTTTCTTGGCATTTCCTTTATCAAGAAAGTGTCACTTACCACTGGATAAAAGGGAGTACAATAGTACACACTATTTACTCAGTAAGCTCAGTGTTGCAGCCATTGGTTGCTAAAAATGTCAGTGTCTCACAGGCAATAGATGCTTCTAAAACCTTCTTGTATCAAAAGTACTGATAATCTATACAAAGTATTGCCTTTTCCAAACAAAAGGTAAAGGTGGCCTGCTTGGATGCTGTGGTTCGCTTTGCAAAGGTTGCAAGTGAGGTGTGCCCACCACCTCCTCGGCTACAAGCCAGAAATTTAGGTCCGACTGGAGTACAAGTTGACCCCTGTACTTTTATTTAGTGAGTCAGACCTAAATTGCTCGATTTATAGTCCAGTATACTGTACACAGTATATGCAAAATGCTGACAAGCTTGAAAAATGTATTACAAAATTTTCCTTTTATTAAACAATGTACAAAACAGCTACATTTACATCTGTAAAATCAAATTTAGAAAGAGAGGTTTATGCCCAAAGGGTTGCATAAAAAAAAAAAAAAAAAAAAAGGAAAATCTATATGCTTTTATTCACTTAACATCTGCCGGCATCTTTAAAACTTTTCAACAGTGCCTCATCTTCCCGCAAAGCATAGGTTAGCGTTCGGGTTTGATAGTATCGAGGGTCCGTTTTTAAATTCTGGATAACATCAGAAAGTAAGTGGGCACGCTCTACAGTTGTCCCAGGTGCATCATGGCCCAGTGCAGTGAAGTGTACATGCAGGTGGTAGTATGAAGGTTGGTAGTGTAGATATATCCGCAGCCGGTTTCCATGAAGGCCATATTGCTTCAAAATGGCTTCCTAAAACACAGACATCAATTCTCATATTAAAGTATATGAACTGAGACTTTTCAGTTCCTGCTTCCCACTCACATATATGGAAGGCAAAGAAACATTTTCAGACAAAGGACTTCACACAAAACTAAAATCAGCAGCTAGCTGCTCTAACTTGTAGTCTTCAAAAGCAGCAGCAGAATTACCAATGTGTGTCAACAGGACACTAATGCAGTCGTCTCAGCTTCAAACTTTCAGCATACAATAAATACAATTTTTAATGATAAACAGCCTAGTCACATGAAGCAATACTGTCCTATTTCTGCAACTGGAGATGACCTTTAAAGTATCAGTGAACCTACACTTAACCTCCCTGGCGGTAAGCCCAAGCTGAGCTCGGGCTATGCCGCGCAGGGGGAGATCTCAGCCCCTGGTGGGGCGATTTCTGTGCTGTAAATTGCTGTGCGCGCAGCCAGCACTTTGCTAGCCGCGCGCACAGCTTGATCGCCGCCGCTCTGCGGCGATCGGCCGCACGCAGCGGCTGAAGAGGGCCCCCCCCCCCCCCGCCAGAGCCCTGCGCTGCCCGGATCAATGAGTTCCGGGCAGCGCTATGGGCTGGATCGGGTGTGCCTGACGTCAGGACGTCGGCTGACGTCCATGACGTCATCCCGAACGTCGCCATGGCGACAGGAGAAGCCAAACAGGGGAATGCGTTATATACGCGTTCCCCTGTTTGCTATAGATGCCGGCGACGATCGGACTAGAGGGCCACATGCGCCCTCTAGTGGTGTTTCATGTAGCTACCACTCTGGTAGCTTTACATGAAACAAAAAAATTTTTTTTTTTAAAAAAAAAGGATTTTTTTAATTAGGAAAAAAAAAATTAACCGCCAAAGAGGTTAAAGTGATATGCTAGCTCATAGTATCACACATCAGTGTCCATATAACAGAATAAGGATAACCTGTCCTATAGCGTAAATGTCTGAATTGGCTAAGTTCCAAGCTGCACAAACAGTTGGCATAACATTTTCATACAGAAGCCGGAACAATTAATATGGTACTTACCATCTCTAAAGGAGAATGAAGAGGACATGTCCTGCCGCCCTCCATCACAATAAATTTGCCTTGTCTATTCATACAGCAGATACTCATTTGCCCACGTCTCTTCCAGTGGATAGAGGTCATTACAACATATCCAGAGGTACTAAAACTATGCATGAAGGGCTAAGCTCATAGTTCCAGTTCCTGTGAATGGCATACAGACATGCACTCTTCCAACCTGGACACCAAACAACATGCAGGGGATGTGTGCCTGATGGAAGGTGTGGAGCAGGTAATCTATATTTTCTTATAGAAATGGTTAAAGGGAAACTTAAAGCGGAATATAACCCTGCATTTCAACTTTGCTCTAAAACATTATTTACAGTATATTATATGCAACCAGCATTTTTTTTTTTTACTAGACCAGCATTGGAAGGGTTACACAGGGCTTTCAAGTTCCAGGAGATTTCTGCAGACGCATCGGAAGCTCAGATAGTTACATTTTGTTTACATAAATGTATCTAAGTGTTGAATGTGACTCATTTCTCTGACTGAGCTGGAGGACAGCCAAAGTGTGTAACATTTAACACTTAGATACATTTATGTAAACAAAATGTATCTATTTCAGCTTCGGATGCGTCTGCAGAAATCTCCAGGAACTTTAAAGCCCTGTGTAACCCTTCCAATGCTGGTCTATTAAAAAAAAAATGCTGGTTGCATATAATATACTGTAAATAATGTTTTAGAGCAAAGTTGAAATGCAGGGTTATATTCCACTTTAAGTGAACTATAAAAAATGAGATTTACTCACCTGGGGCTTCCCTCAGCCCCCAGCAGCCGATCGGTGCCCTCGCAGCTCCGCTCCGATGTCCCAGGACCCGCCGGCGAGCACTTCCGGTTTGGCCGTCACCGGCCGACAGGCATGGGAACGCGAGCTGGCCGCAATAGCAGCATAGGGGGTGATATACAGACTGGGAACGCGAAGAATCACTCGCGTTCCCATGCCTGTCGGTCGGTGAAGGCCAAACCGGAAGTGCTCGCCAGCGGGTCCTGGGACATCGGAGCGGAGCTGCGAGGGCACCGATCGGCTGCTGGGGGCTGAGGGAAGCCCCAGGTGAGTAAATCTCATTTTTTATAGTTCACTTAAGTTTCCCTTTATCCACTTGAGGACCGTGGGCTTTACACCCCTTAAGGACCGGCCACTTTTTTTCCATTCAGACCACTGCAGCTTTCACGGTTTATTGCTCGCTCATACAACCTACCACCTAAATGAATTTTGGCTCCTTTTCTTGTCACTAATGAAGCTTTCTTTTGGTGCTATTTGATTGCTCCTGCGATTTTTACTTTTTATTATATTCATCAAAAAAGACATGAATTTTTGGCAAAAAAATGATTTTTTTTAACTTTCTGTGCTGACATTTTTCAAATAAAGTAAAATTTCTGTATACGTGCAGCGCGAAAAATGTGGACAAACATGTTTTTGATTAAAAAAAACCCCATTCAGTGTATATTTATTGGTTTGGGTAAAAGTTATAGCGTTTACAAACTATGGTGCAAAAAGTGAATTTTCCCATTTTCAAGCATCTATGACTTTTCTGACCACCTGACATGTTTCATGAGGGGCTAGAATTCCAGGATAGTATAAATACCCCCAAAATGACCCCATTTTGGAAAGAAGACATCCCAAAGTATTCACTGAGAGGCATAGTGAGTTCATAGAAGATATTAATTTTTGTCACAAGTAAGCGGAAAATGACACTTTGTGACAAAAAAAAAAGGTTACCATTCCTTCTAACTTGCGACAAAAAAAAAATGAAATCTGCCACGGACTCACCATGCCCCTCTCTGAATACCTTGAAGTGTCTACTTTCCAAAATGGGGTCATTTGTGGGGTGTGTTTACTGTCCTCGCATTTTGAGGGGTGCTAATTTGTAAGCACCCCTGTAAAGCCTAAAGGTGCTCATTGGACTTTGGGCCCCTTAGCGCAGTTAGGCTGCAAAAAAGTGCCACACGTGGTATTGCCGTACTCAGGAGAAGTAGTATAATGTGTTTTGGGGTGTATTTTTACACATACCCATGCTGGGTGGGAGAAATATCTCTGTAAATGACAATTTTTTAATTTTTTTTACACAATTGTCCATTTACAGAGATCTTTCTCCCACTCAGCATGGGTATGTGTACAAATACACCCCAAAACACATTATACTACTTCTCCTGAGTACGGCGATACCACATGTGTGGCACTTTTTTGCACCCTAACTGCGCTAAGGGACCCAAAGTCCAATGAGTACCTTTAGGATTTCACAGGTCATTTTGAGAAATTTCGTTTCAAGACTACTCCTCATGGTTTAGGGCCCCTAAAATGCCAGGACAGTATAGGAACCCCACAAATGACCCCATTTTAGAAAGAAGACACCCAAAGGTATTCCGTTAGTAGTACGGTGAGTTCATAAGAGATTTTATTTTTTGTCACAAGTTAGCGGAAAATGACACTTTGTGAAAAAAAACAATAAAAATCAATTTCCGCTAACTTGTGACAGAAAATAAAATCTTCTATGAACTCACCGTACTACTAACAGAATACCTTGGGGTGTCTTCTTTCTAAAATGGGGTCATTTGTGGGGTTCCTATACTGTCCTAGCATTTTAGGGGCCCTAAACCGTGAGTAGTAGTCTTGAAACAAAAATTTCTCAAAATGACCTGTGAAATCCTAAAGGTACTCATTGGACTTTGGGCCCCTTAGCGCAGTTAGGGTGCAAAAAAGTGCCACACATGTGGTATCGCCGTACTCGGAAGAAGTAGTACAATGTGTTTTGGGGTGTATTTTTACACATACCCATGCTGGGTGGGAGAAAACTCTGTAAATGGACAATTGTGTGTAAAAAAAATCAAAAGATTGTCATTTACAGAGGTATTTCTCCCACCCAGCATGGGTATGTGTAAAAATACACCCCAAAACTCATACTACTTCTCCCGAGTACGGCGATACCACATGTGTGGCACTTTTTTGCACCCTAACTGCGCTAAGGGGCCCAAAGTCCAATGAGTACCTTTAGGATTTCACAGGTCATTTTTGTTTCAAGACTACTCCTCACGGTTTAGGGCCCCTAAAATGCCAGGGCAGTATAGGAACCCCACTAATGACCCCATTTTAGAAAGAAGACACCCCAAGGTATTCCGTTAGGAGTACGGTGAGTTCATAGAAGTTTTTATTTTTTGTCACAAGTTAGCGGAAATTGATTTTAATTGTTTTTTTCCACAAAGTGTCATTTTCCGCTAACTTGTGACAAAAAATAAAATCTTCTATGAACTCACCATACTCCTAACGGAATACCTTTGGGTGTCTTCTTTCTACTGCCCTGGCATTTTAGGGGCCCTAAACCGTGAGGAGTAGTCTTGAAACCAAATGTCGCAAAATGACCTGTGAAATCCTAAAGGTACTCATTGGACTTTGGGCCCCTTAGCGTACTTAGGGTGTAAAAAAGTGCCACACATGTGGTACCGCCGTACTTAGGAAAAGTAGTATAATGTGTTTTGGGGTGTATTTTTACACATACCCATGCTAATGACAATTGTTTGATTTTTTTTTTACACACAATTGTCCATTTACATAGAAATTTCTCCCACCCAGCATGGGTATGTGTAAAAATACACCCCAAAACACATTATACTACTTTTCCTAAGTACGGCGGTACCACATGTGTGACACTTTTTTGCAGCCTAGGTGCGCTAAGGGGCCCAACGTCCTATTCACAGGTCATTTTGAGGCATTTGTTTTCTAGACTACTCCTCGCGGTTTAGGGCCCCTAAAATGCCAGGGCAGTATAGGAACTCCACAAGTGACCCCATTTTAGAAAGAAGACACCCCAAGGTATTCCGTTAGGTGTATGGCGAGTTCATAGAAGATTTTATTTTTTGTCACAAGTTAGTGAAAAATGACACTTTGTGAAACAAACCAATAAAAATCAATTTCCGCTAACTTTTGACAAAAAATAAAATCTTCTATGAACTCGTCATACACCTAACAGAATACCTTGGGGTGTCTTTTTTTCTAAAATGGGGTCACTTGTGGGGTTCCTATACCGCCCTGGCATTTTACGGGCCCAAAACCGTGAGTAGTCTGGAAACCAAATGTCTCAAAATGACTGTTCAGGGGTATAAGCATCTGCAAATTTTGATGACAGGTGGTCTATGAGGGGGCGAATTTTGTGGAACCGGTCATAAGCAGGGTGGCTTTTTAGATGACAGGTTGTATTGTGCCTGATCTGATGGATAGGAGTGCTAGGGGGGGGTGACAGGAGGTGATTGATGGGTGTCTCAGGGGGTGGTTAGAGGGGAAAATAGATGCAATCAATGCACTGGGGAGGTGATCGAAAGGGGGTCTGAGGGGGATCTGAGGGTTTGGCCGGGTGATCAGGAGCCCACACGGGGCAAATTAGGGCCTGATCTGATGGGTAGGTGTGCTAGGGGGTGACAGGAGGTGATTGATGGGTGTCTCAAGGTGTGATTAGAGGGGGGAATAGATGCAAGCAATGCACTGGCGAGGTGATCAGGGCTGGGGTCTGAGGGCATTCTGAGGGTGTGGGCGGGTGATTGAGTGCCCTAGGGGCAGATAGGGGTCTAATCTGATAGGTAGCAGTGACGGGGGGATTGATGGGTAATTAGTGGGTGTTTAGGGTAGAGAACAGATGTAAACACTGCACTTGGGAGGTGATCGGACGTCGGATCTGCGGGCGATCTATTGGTGTGGGTGGGTGATCAGATTGCCCGCAAGGGGCAGGTTAGGGGCTGGTTGATGGGTGGCAGTGACAGCGGGTGATGGGTGGCAGTGACAGGGGGTGATTGATGGGTGGCAGTGACAGCGGGTGATTGATGGGTGATTGATAGGTGATTGACAGGTAATCAGTGGGTTATTACAGGGGAGAACAGATGTAAATATTGCACTGGCGAATTGATAAGGGAGGGGTCTGAGGGCAATCTGAGCGTGTAGGCGGGTGATTGGGTGACCGCAAGGCGCAGATTAGGGTCTGATCTGATGGGTAACAGTGACAGGTGGTGATAGGGGGTGATTGATGGGTGATTGATGGGTAATTAGTGGGTGTTTGGAGGAGAGAATAGATGTAAACACTGCGCTTGGGTGGTGATCTGATGTCGGATCTGCGGGCGATCTATTGGTGTGGGTGGGTGATCAGTTTGCCCGCAAGGGGCAGGTTAGGGGCTGATTGATGGGTGGCAGTGACAGGGGGTGATTGATGGGTGATTGACAGGTGATCAGGGGGGATAGATGCATACAGTACATGGGGGGGGGGGGGTCTGGGGAGAATCTGAGGGGTGGGGGGGTGATCAGGAGGGAGCAGGGGGCAGGGGGGGGGATAAAAAAAATAGCGTTGACAGATAGTGACAGGGAATGATTGATGGGTGATTAGGGGGGTGATTGGGTGCAAACAGAGGTCTGGGGGGTGGGCAGGGGGGGGTCTGATGGGTGCTGGGACCACCAGGGCAGGAGGCAGCCTGTATAATACACTTTGTAAACATTACAAAGTGTATTATACACTTTGTATGCGGCGATCGTCGGGTTAACATCCCGCCGACGCTTCCGTATGGCCGGCAGGATGTTGCGGCGGGTGAGCGGAGAAGAGCGGCGGCGGAGGATCGTGTCACGGATGACGCGATCGCTCCGCCCATGCCCCTACAAGGACCGCCGCCATTTGTCTATACGGCGGTCCTTGCGGGGTCCACTTCCCGGCCGCCATTTGTCAATACGGCGGTCGGGAAGTGGTTAATGACACCATTATTTTCCTGGCTTGCATGCAAATCTTTTGCAGCTAGGAATTGTGTCAATGCAAATTGGCAGGAAGTGGAACTGATTAATGCAAATTGTATGCAGCTCAAAAAGTTGGTATAGTTTTGCATGACGCAAAAACACCTGCATTGCGTTGACCATTTGTATTCTGTTATATGAACTCACAGGGGGTACTCGCAGGGATACAGTGAGCTGTAACAAGCCAAAAGGTAAAAAATCAGTTTAAAGGAAATCAAAGGTGAGAGGCTACCATATTTATTGCCTTGTAAGCAATTCCAGTCCTGTTGATCTTCTGGCATATGTAGTGTCAGAGTCAAAACCCTGAGTCAGCCTAGCCAAGAGTACCCGATCCGCATATGCTTGTTCACGGTCTATGGCTAAAAGTATTAGAGACACAGGATCAGGAAGACTGCCAGGCAGCTGGTATTGTTTAAAACAAATAAAAACGGCAGCCTCCGTATCACTCACACCTCGGGTTCCCTTTAAGTGTGTTGAAAGTAAATTAAAATGAGAGCCTGATGAATGAAATGGGACATACTAGTATTAAGGATTTAGCTTTTGTTCCTAGCAGAAGGGGGTGGAGCTACATACTGCCTGTGTGTGCTCCTCCCCTTCCTACCAAATGAATGTGAGAATAACTACAGAGGTGAAAACTTAAAGGACAATTAAAGTGAGAAGAATATGGAGGCTGCCATATTTATTTCCTTTTAAACAATACCAGTTGCCTGGCAGCCCTGCTGATCTATTTGACCGCAGTAGTGTTTGAATAACACCAGAAACAAGCATGCAATTAATCTTGTCAGATCTGACAATAATGTCAGAAACATCTGATCTGCTGCATGCTTATTCAGGGTCTATGACTAAACGTATTAAAAGGCAGAGGATCAACAGGACAGCCAGGCAACTGGTATTACTTAAGAGGAAATAAATATGGCAGCTTTCATACCCCATATCGCTTCAGTTACCCTTTAAAGGTAAGGTCAGAATAAAAAAAAAAAGGAACAAACAGAAAATCAAGGTCTACTTACCTGGGACTTCCTCCCGACCCTGCCAGCAGATCTGTCCCTTGCCACAGCTCCAGTGTCCCGGGATCCCCTCCATTCCAGATGCCGCCCTCGGTAGGTTGGCATCTTATGCGCATGCGCGTGGCTGCACCACATGGACATGGAGCATTCTGTGCAGGCGCAGAAGTACTGCACCTGCGCAGTATGCACCAGGCCACCGGAGCTTGCGCAGGCTCAGAAGATGGTGGCTTGCATCGGAGGGGACCCCAGGACATCTAAGCTGCAGCAAGGGACAGATTGGCTGCCAGGGGCTGGAGGAAGCCCCAGGTAAGTAGATTTTTTGTTTGTTTTTTCGGATGTGTCCTGAAGTGATACGATAACACTCACTGTAAAAGCTCATCACCGCATGTTAATAAGGCAAGCTTCTTTAGTGAATTAACACTTAAAATACCGATCAATGTGTGGTGATAAGTTTTCACTTGCCTTATCACCAGCATGATCTTAGTGATTTGGGGCCCTTGTCAGAAACAACTGATCGGCATATGCTTGTTCAGGGTCTATGGCTGAAATTATTAGAGGCAGAGGAACAGCAGGACAGCCAGGGAACTGGTATTGCGTAGCCTCCCTGGCGGTAAGCCCGAACTGAGTTCGGGGTAGGAAAAATGAGCTGCCAGCGGTAAGCCCAAGCTCAGGAAGGGCTAGGGAATTCCTTGCTGTTTAGGAGTCCCGCGCGCGATCCCTGCTGCGCAGCGGGACTCCAGCATCTCCCCCTGGCCTGTCCGTGTCTTTCGGTGGCCGCTGGGATCCCCATAGCCCCGCTCTTGTTCTGGGGACCCGGCGGCCAATCAATGCGGCCGTGCCACGTGACGTCACCGGGGACGGGCCACATTTTTAAAGAACAAGCGACACCTATGCTAACCTAGAAATAAAAAAAACAACACATATATAAGTAGATAAATACTACTTACATACGTACATAACACATGTATTGTGCTATCCACGTAATGATTCCTGTGAATTTTATAAAAGGAAAAGCAGAAAATCCTATTCTAGGCAGTGGCCATCTTGCCAAGCTAATGCTGACATCATATCCTCCCTGAATCTTGTTTCCCCCCCTCCCTTCTCTTGCTCATTGTGTATTCATTAGCTGCCCTCCTCCCAGAGTCTTTAGACACTCCCACTGAGGTGTATACTAGGTACTGCACTTTTTTTTTTTATTTACACATCCAATCACTGAGTCACCTTAGCCTTGCTTGTAAACACAAGTGATCAGAGTGTGTTTCTGATAAGCAGCTAGGCAGGGAAATAAATGGAAGAGGAGGAATAGATTCTAGATAAAAAGAACTCCCAGCATTCAACTGTTTGGTATGGGATAACCCTAATCCATAACAGCAGAATAAGTTTTTCAAGTTTTGAATGCAGGATTAGCATCTTTATCACTTAATACACTCAGACCAGTTGCTGTTGAAATTTGATTTTTATGGTGACAATACCGCTTTAAAGTGGCCCTGAAAAGTCGCACAGGGCTCTTGTTTCTGGTCAAATAGCCCTTACACAGCCTGGAGGTGTGTTTGGGGTCATTTTCCCGTTGAAAAATAAATGATGGTCCAACTAAACGCAAACCGGATGGAATAGCATGCTGCTGCAAGATGCTGCGGTAGCCATGCTGGTTCAGTATGCCTTCAATTTTGAATAAATCCCCAACAGTGTCACCAGCAAAGCACCCCCACACCATCACACTTCCTCCTCCATGCTTCACGGTGGGAACCAGGCATGTAGAGACCATCCGTTCACCTTTTCTGTGTCGCACAAAGACACGATGGTTGGAACCAAAAATCTCACATTTGGACTCATCAGACCAAAGCACAGATTTCCACTGGTCTAATGTCCATTCCTTGTGTTCTTTAGCCCAAACAAGTATCTTTTGCTTGTTGCCTGTCCTTAGCAGTAGTTTCATAGCAGATAGAGCTGCTCAAATCTGATACGGGAGACATCCGGATAGTTGCTATCTGGGTATCTCCCAGTAAACCTGTGCGGGGTGGGCGAGGGTCAATCTTACCGGACGTCTTCTTCGTCCGTCCCTCGGCGCCTCCCACTATGCGCTCCACGTAATTACGAACACTTCCTCCTTCAACCCGGAAGTATGTGTGTGTGTGTGTGCACGTACGCGTAAAAGTATTCGGCCCCCTTGAAGTTTTCCACATTTTGTCATATTACTGCCACAAACATGAATCAATTTTATTGGAATTCCACGTGAAAGACCAATACAAAGTGGTGTACACGTGAGAAGTGGAACGGGAATCATACATGATTCCAAAAATTTTTTTTTTTTTTTACAAATAAATAATTGCAAAGTGGGGTGTGCATAATTATTCAGCCCCTTTTGGTCGGAGTGCAGTCAGTTGCCCATAGACATTGCCTGATGAGTGCTAATGACTAAATAGAGTGCACCTGTGTGTAATCTAATGTCAGTACAAATACAGCTGCTCTGAGACTGCCTCAGAGGTTGTCTAAGAGTATATTGGGAGCAACAACACCATGAAGTCCAAAGAACACACCAGACAGGTCAGGGATAAAGTTATTGAGAAATGTAAAGCAGGCTTAGGCTACAAAAAGATTTCCAAAGCCTTCAACATCCCACGGAGCTGTGTTCAAGCAATCATTCAGAAATGGAAGGAGTATGGCATAACTGTAAACCTACCAAGACAAGGCCGTCCACCTAAACTCACAGGCCAAACAAGGAGAGCGCTGATCAGAAATGCAGTCAAGAGGCCCATGGTGACTCTGGACGAGCTGCAGAGATCTACAGCTCAGGTGGGGGAATCTGTCCATAGGACAGCTATTAGTCGTGCACTGCACAAAGTTGGCCTTTGTGGAAGAGTGGCAAGAAGAAAGCCATTGTTAACAGAAAAGCATAAGAAGTCCCATTTGCAGTTTGCCACAAGCCATGTGGGGGACACAGCAAACATGTGGAAGAAGGTGCTTTGGTCAGATGAGACCAAACGCTATGTGTGGCGGAAAACTAACACTGCACATCACTCTGAACACACCATCCCCACTGTCAAATATGGTGGTGGCAGCATCATGCTCTGGGGGTACTTCTCTTCAGCAAGGACAGGGAAGCTGGTCAAAGTTGATGGGAAGACGGATGGAGCCAAATACAGGGCAATCTTGGAAGAAAACCTATTGGAGTCTGCAAAAGACTTGAGTCTGGGGTGGAGGTTCACCTTCCAGCAGGACAATGACCCTAAACATAAAACTGCTGTTCACAAACGCTGTCTATCTATTCTGACTGAGCTGGAGCTGTTTTGCAAAGAAGAATGGGCAAGGATTTCAGTCTCTAGATGTGCAAAGCTGGTAGAGACATACCCTAAAAGACTGGCAACTGTAATTGCAGCAAAAGGTGGTTCTACAAAGTATTGACTCAGGGGGCTGAATAATTACGCACACCCCACTTTGCATTTTTTTTTTTTTAATGTTTGGAATCATGTATGATTTTCATTCCGTGCGTGTGTGTGTGTGTGTGTTTACAGTGGCTTGCAAAAGTATTCGGCCCCCTTGAAGTTTTCCACATTTTGTCACATTACTGCCACAAACATGCATCAATTTTATTGGAATTCCACGTGAAAGACCAGTACAAAGTGGTGTACATGTGAGAAGTGGATCGAAAAATCATACATCATTGCAAACATTTTTTTTACAAATAAATAACTGCAAAGTGGGGTGTGCGTAATTATTCGGCCCCCTGAGTCAATACTTTGTAGAACCACCTTTTGCTGCAATTACAGCTGCCAGTCTTTTAGGGTATGTCTCTACCAGCTTTGCACATCTAGAGACTGAAATCCTTGCTCATTCTTCTTTGCAAAACAGCTCCAGCTCAGTCAGATTAGATGGACAGCGTTTGTGAACAGCAGTCTTCAGATCTTGCCATAGATTCTCGATTGGATTTAGATCTGGACTTTGACTGGGCCATTCTAACACAGATATGTTTTGTTTTAAACCATTCCATTGTTGCCCTGGCTTTATGTTTAGGGTCATTGTCCTGGAAGGTGAACCTCCACCCCAGTCTCAAGTCTTTTGCAGTCTCCAAGAGGTTTTCTTCCACGTTTGCCCTGTATTTGTCTCCATCCATCTTCCCATCAACTCTGACCAGCTTCCCTGTCCCTGCTGAAGAGAAGCACCCCCACAGAGCATGGTGCTGCCTCCACCATATTTGACAGTGTTCGTTTTCCGCCACACATAGCGTTTTGCATTTTGGCCAAAAAGTTAAATTTTGGTCTCATCTAACCAGAGCACCTTCTTCCACATGTTTGCTGTGTGGGGGGACACAGCAAACAAGTGGCAAAACGAAAACGGGACTTCTGATGCCAACTTTGTGCAGTGCAAAACTAATAGTTGTCCTATGGACAGATTTCCCCACCTGAGCTGTAGATCTCTGCAGCTTGTCCAGAGTCACCATGGGCCTCTTGACTGCATTTCTGATCAGCGCTCTCCTTGTTCGCCCTGTGAGTTTAGGTGGACGGCCTTGTCTTGGTAGATTTACAGTTGTGTCATACGCCTTCCATTTCAGAATGATCACTTGAACAGTGCTCCGTGGGATGTTCAAGGCTTTGGAAATCTTTTTGTAGCCTAAGCCTGTTTCAAATTTCTCAATAACTTAATTCCTGACCTGTCTGGTGTGTTCTTTGGACTTCATGGTGCTCCCAATATTCTCTTAGACAACCTCTGAGGCCTTCACAGAGCATCTGTATTTGTACTGGCATTAGATTACACACAGGTGCACTCTATTTAGTCATTAGCACTCATCAGGCAATGTCTATGGGCAACTGACTGCACTCAGACCAAAGGGGGCTGAATAATTACGCACACCCCACTTTGCAGTTATTTGTAAAACATGCTTGGAATCATGTATGATTTTCGTTCCACTTCTCACGTGTACACCACTTTGTATTGGTCTGTCACGTGGAATTCCAATAAAATTGATTCATGTTTGTGGCAGTAATATGACAAAATGTGGAAAACTTCAAGGGGGATGAATACTTTTGAAAACCACTGTAATCTTGTCAGATTTGACAAAAATGTCAGAAACCCCATAGCTGCTGCATGCTTGTTCAGGGTCTTTGGCTTAACTACCTAACGACTGCGTCACACCAATGGGCGTGAATGCGGCGGCAGCCCCAGGACCACCCAACTCCAATTGGCATCAGGTCCTGGAGCTGGTTACTGCAGGAGACCGCGAGGAGGCTCCTGCTTGGGGGGCGGAGCTCCGCCTTGCCTTCAGAAGGGAGACTGTTAGACGGCGGTTTCGCCGTCTAATTAGCATGTACAGTGCTGCGATCAGCAGCAAAGCTGTACTGGGGACAGCCATGTGACACGGCTGTCCCCCTGGGACACACAGGAGCGATTGGCAGTGATAGGCTGAAGCCTATCACAGCCGATCGCTATGATTGGCTGACTGGGGTAGGGAGGGGGGGGGGGGGAATGTAGAATTATTTTAAAAAAATAATACATCTGGGGGGGCCATCAGACCCCACCAACAGAAAGCTCTAGTGCTGTGTTGTGCGGCCATGCAGTTTGGCCTTAAAGCTGCAGTGGCAATTTTCACACAAAAAAAGGCCTGGTTCTTTAGGGGGGTTAATCAATTGTAGTCCTCAAGTGGTTAAAGTATTAGAGACAAAGGATCAGCAGGATAGCCAGGTAACTGGTATTGCGTAAAAGGAAATAAACATGGCAGCCTCCATATACCTCACTACAGTTCTCCTTTAGGGCCCATTCACACGAGCGTTTTGCCGGCGATTTTGGCAAAACGCTCAAACACTAGTACTTTTGAAAGCGCTAGTGTAATAAAACCCTATGGGCCCGTCCTTTCTTGGGCTATTTGTGGTAATAGCCCAAAAACACGAAACGCAAATGCGTAGCCTGCACCATTTTCAGGCGATTTCCCAGCAATCGCGTTTCAGTGCTACTGAAGCACTAAATGCGATCACGGAGAAATCGCCGCACTGTCCAGTGATTTTTCCGCGGGAAATATCACTCCCGCAAAACGCCGACAAAAATCGCAGGCGTTTTGCGTTTCTAAGTGTGAATGGGCCCTGAATGTGTTTTGTTTTTCCCCTGGAAGTCTAGTGCCCCTCCTCCCTTAGTTTTCCCTGGAAGTCTAGTTGTTCCATAAGCCCCCATTATAGTTTTCATTGGTAGTCTAGTGGATTTTCCCCATCCACCTACCAGTCCCTCCCAGCCCCTTTATACAGTGGTATCGCTAAGGAGCTATGGGCCCGGTGCAAGTTTTACATGGGGCCCCCCCAAGCACTCTATACATAACAATTGATACCGTGCACCAAAACCTGCCAAGGACAACCACAGTGTCAGAGGTGCAAGTAGGGGATGGGAAGCATGGCTAGCCTAATACTGAGAGAACAGCTGGCTATTCTTGGGGCTGCTTAATACTGGGGGTACATCTGGCTATTCTGTGGGAGAAGGAGCTACCCAATAAGGGGGGCACATCTGGCTATACTAGTGGAGAAAGGGCTACCCAATACTGGGAGCAGATTTGATAATCTACACTTGGGGAGGGAGGCTACCTAATGCCATGAGCTCATCTGGCCATCTATACAGGGCAGGGGGGGGGCTACCTAATACTCAGGGCTCATCTGGCCATCTATACTGGGGGCACACAGTAGCAGACTATACTGGGCAGGTGGTCTTTCTAAAATTGGGGGCACAATTGTTACCTATACTGCAGCTTTGTCTTGGCCCTGCTTATCTCCCCCTTGGCCTACATAGTTGGCCAGGTCTTTTTCCTGTCTGCATAACTTTCCAGTGCTTATCCCTTCTATGCCTGCACAGCCATCCCAATACTTTGCTTCACAGCTATTCTGCCCACACTACCACTGAGCACTTTTGCTTTACAGTACCTGCACAGTCACCCAGAACTTACCTTCTATTCCTGGCTCCATAACTGTACAACACAAAGTGAAGCCCTGCAAACTATGCCAGTTATGCTGGATTTTTTTTATAGATTAGACCCAGAACATCTCATTATAGAATATTAAAGGCTATCTGACCTAGAGAGAAATAGGTTGTACCATCTTTGTTTTCTAGAAAAAAAAACCCATAAAACCGCAACACCTATTCGTTTTACTTTGGCAATCTGAATCAAACAAGCATGTAACAAATGTAGTTACAACATCCCTCCTGCATACTTCTTCTGGGTTAGTGAATCAGAAAGTATAAAAGAATCAACACAAAAGCCACAGAAAGGGAACAGTAATGCCACCATGCACACTCCACTCAGGTTTCCTCCCAAGCAACAATTATCTCTGCATATCAGAAAGTAAACTCAGAACATGATGGCTGTTCTGACCATACTGTTCTAACAAATGATAATACATGGGATAATTTTCTTACCTGTCCTTCCTTCAAAATGTTCATCAACAATGGCAGATGGTCTGCAGTAAGATCTCTCAAAGACTTGATGCCTCGCTTATGACAAATAGCAATGAGATACAGGTCTTCAACCTGTCAAATAAAAGCAGTGTAATAAGAACACTCTGAATTCACTGAAGAGGAGCATGGATATCATCATCATCAAAACAGAAAATAAAGATATTTGCTAAGCTGATAACTTCCTTCCACCATCCAACCACGTGTATTACTGTAAAGGTAACCATTAATGAAAGAATGGTAGAGTAATGGTTTAAGGCATTCTTAAAGGATTCCTAAAAAAATTCAGGAATTAAAAAAAAAATGGTTTTGGTCACAGTGGTAAGGGATTAGAATACATACAAGAAGCACAGACAGCAAAAAACAGAACATTTCTTTGGTATAAAAAATAAATAATAAATAAATCACCACCAGGTGATATGCGTGGTGTCACAACCATAATATATTAATTAAGAATGTAATATAATTGCAAGGTCCGCCTAATCCACAATAAACAATTATAAGAATTGCATAGCATGATTGTATGTGCAGTCAAACATCAAAGTACGTTGGTGCTGGCAGCATAAATAGAAAAAAATGGCTATATGAAGCAGCAAATAGAAAAATTGAATCAAAGAATAACATTCAAAAATATGTATCAATAGGTTTTGCTCCTATATAGACCATAAAATGTGCAAGGTGCCAGCAGCAATGGTGAGAGGGCAATCGCCCAAATAAAGGTGCTTACGTGTAAGGCGAAAAAAAGAAAGGATAACCACTTCAGCCCTCAGACGTTTTCACTTTATGCATCCGAGCAATGTTCACCTCCCATTCATTAGCCTATAACTTTTTCACTACTTATCACAATGAACTGATCTACCTTTGTTTTTTCGGCCACCAATTAGGCTTTCTTTGGGTGGTACATTTTGCTAAGAGCTAGCTTACTGTAAATGCATTTTAACAGTAAGAATAAGAAAAAACAGAAAAAAAAATAATTTCTCAGTTTTCGGCCATTATAGTTTTAAAATAATACATGCCTCCATAATTAAAACCCACGTATTGTATTTGCCCATTTGTCCCGGTTATTACACCGTTTTATTATAAATTATGTCCCTATCACAATGTATGGCGACAATATTTTATTTGGAAATAAAAGTGCATTTTTCCCGTTTTGCATCCATCACCATTTACAAGCTTATAATAAATAAATAGAAATATTTCATCTTTACATAGATATTTAAAAAGTTTAGACCCTTAGGTAGATATTTATGTTTGTTTTTTATTGTAATTTTATTTTTATTATTAAACATTTTATTTGGGAATTTTTGGGAGTATGGGATGTAAATAGTAATTTTTTTAATGTAAATATATGTTTATTTATTTTTTTAAAATGTAGATGTAGTTTTACTTTTTGGCCACAAGATGGCAACCTTAGGTTTACATGATGTCACTCGACGTAACATGTACGCTTAGAGGGATGTAGGGGGACCTAGGAGGCAGAAAAAGCAAGGCTTTCGAGAGAAGCTGTCACTTTTTCTGCGGGGGAGAGGGATCAGTGATCGGGCACCATGGCCCGATTCATTGATTCATGGGCTAATGATCCGCGGCTGGGAGCGCGCGTGCACACGTGCGATCGGACGCGGGAGCGCACATGGCTTCCTGGACGTGGCTACTACGTCCAGGAGGTGAAAGTGGTTAAGGGAATAGTCAGGCAAAAAAAAAAAAAAAAAAATTATATAAATGAGATTCACTTACCTGGGGCTTCTACCAGCCCTATGCAGCCATCCTGTGCCCTCATAGTCACTCACTGCTGCTCCAGTCCCCCGCCACCACCTAGTTTTGTTTTTGCCGACCTCATGGGGCTGGTAGAAGCACCAGGTAAGTGAAAATCTGGGGTTTTTTTTGCTTGATGATACTTTAACCACTTGCCGACCGCCCAATACCAATTGGCGCCGGCAAAGTGGCACTCCCAGGACCGCGTAACGCCAATTGGGGGCGGCACCTGGGGGACTAATTAGCTGGGGATCGTGTGCAGTGATGCGCGCACATCCGGCGGCATTAGGCTCCACCCACCTGCGACATCAACCCGCCGTCTATTTAGAAGCGCTGGCGGGTTGTTAAACCCCGATCTGCCGCTACAAAGTGTATAATACACTTTGTAATGTATACAAAGTGTACTATACAGGCTGCCTCCTGCCCTGGTGGTCCCAGTGATCGCGGGACCACCAGGGCAGGAGACAGCCCCCCTAGTAAGCGCACACACACACACTGATCCTGCACCCCCCCCCCCCCGCCCACCCACAGCACCCCTCAGACCGCCCCCCCTGATCACCCCCTCAGACCACTGTTTGCACCCAATTACCACCCTAATCACCCCGTCGCTATCTGTCAACGCTATCCTATAGATTAGGGCCTAAACTGCCCCCTGTGGGCTCCTGATAACCCCCACACCCTCAGATCCTCCCCAGACCCCCCCCCCCCATGTACTGTATACATCTATTCGACCCTGTAATCACCCACTGATCACCTGTCAATCACCTATCACACATCAATCCTCCCCTGTCACTGCCACCCATCAGGTCAGACCCTAACCTGCCCCTTGCGGGCACCTGATCACCTGCCCACACCCTCAGATCGCCCGCAAACCCGCCCTCAGATCATCTCCTAAGTGCATTGTTTACATCTGTTTTCCCCTCTAATCACCCACTGATCACCCATTAATCACCCCCTGTCACTGCTACCCATCAGATCAGACCCTAATCTGCCCCTTGCAGGCACCCAAACATCCGCCCACACCCTCAGATCGCCCTCAAGCCCCCCCTTGATCACCTCCTCAGTGCATTATTTACATATGTTCTCCCCTCTAATCACCCATCAATCACCCCGTCGCTGCTACCCATCAGATCAGACCCTAATCTGCCCCTTGCAGGCACCCAAACACCCGCCCACACCCTCAGGTAGCCTCAACCCCCCCTGATCACCTCCTCAGTGCATTATTTACATATTTTCTCCCCTCTAATCACCCACTGATCACCCATCAATCACCCCTGTCACTGCATCGCATCAGACCGTCATCTGCCCCTATCGGGCACCCAATCACCCGCCCACACCCTCAGATCGCCTTCAGAGACTCCCCCTGGATCACCTTGCCAGTGCATTGCTTGCATCTATTCTCCCCTCTAATCACACCCTGGTCACCTATCAATCACCCTCTGTCACTGCTACGCATCAGATCACACCCTAATCTGCCCCTTGCGGGCACCCAAACACCCGCCCACACCCTCGGATCGCCCGCAGACCCCCCTTGATCACCTCCCCAGTGCGTTATTTACATCTGTTCTCCCCTCTAATCACACCCTGAGACACCCATCAATCACCTCCAGTCACCACCTGTCACCCCCTAGCACACCTACCGATCAGATCAGGCCCTAATTTGCCCCGTGTGGGCTCCTGATCACTCGGCCAAACCCTCAAATCCCCCTCAGACCCCCTTCCGATCACCCCCCCAGTGCATTGATTGCATCTATTCTCCCCTCTAATCACCCCGAGACACCCATCAATCACCTCCTGTCACCACCTGTCTCCCCCCTAGCACTCCTATCCATCAGATCAGGCCCTAAGCTGCCCCCTGCGGGCTTCTGATCACCCGGCCAAACCCTCACCCGCCCCACCGCAGTGACAATTTTTTTTCCAACCGTTATGCCACACAATATGCATCCGCCAATCCAAGAAGCTACCATGCCCAGACTTTACGGTGGAAACCACTCCAAGTTTCCCAACGTAACATTTTTTGGGGCCTTCTCCTTAACATGGGTCTAGTCAAAAAGAATGTATTGCGGTCTTATTGATCTACGCACCCAGTACATGACATGCCCATGTTCTCTGCTGCCATGTCCAGTGCACGATTTGAGAACATCCTGCGCTTCCTGCACTTCAGTGCCAATACAACCTGTCATCTAAGAAGCCACCCTGCTTATGACCGGTTCCACAGAATTCGACCCCTCATAGACCACCTGTCATCAAAATTTGCAGATGCTTATACCCCTGAACAGTCATTCTGAGGCATTTGGTTTCCAGACTACTCCTCATGGTGGTTTTGGGCCCTTAAAATGCCAGGGCAGTATAGAAACCCCACAACTGACCCCATTTTAGAAAGAAGACACCCCAAGATATTCTGTTAGGTGTATGGTGAGTTCATAGATGATTTTATTTTTTGTCACAAGTTAGTGGAAAATGACCCTTTTTTTTTTTTCACAAAGTGTCATTTTCCACTAACTTGTGACAAAAAATAAAATCTATGAACTCACCATACTCCTAACGGAATACCTTGGGGTGTCTTTCTAAAATGGGGTCACTTGTAGGGTTCTTATACTGCCCTGGCATTTTAGGGGCCCTAAACCATGAGGCGAATGAATGGGAGGTGAACATTGCTCGGATGCATAAAGTTAAAACGACAGAGCTTAAGTGGTTAATCCCCCCTAAATCCCCCCTGCGCTCTGTAATCCCCCCTAAAACACAGCCGCGCTGCTGACACACAGCTTGTAAGAGCGGGCTGTGTATCTATTGTCACTCTCGCCGCTCCCCCTGCCTCCTGCAGAGCTCCGGTCCCCGCCTGCGTCCCTTCCCTCCAATCAGCAGCGAGGGAAGGGGCGTGGGCTGGGACCGGAGCGATGCAGGAGGCGGGGGGAGCGGCGAGAATGACAGTAAAGAGATAAACACAGCCCGCTCTGAAAAGCTGTGTGTCAGCAGCGCGGCTGTGTTTTAGGGGGGATTACAGAGTGCAGGGGGGGGAGGATCTATAGGCAGACCCAGCCTCTGTATGCAGCTAGCATTGTGAGAACCCCGCCTCGGGTTCTCTTTAAGTGGTTAAACACATCACCTGGGCAAAAGAGGATATAGCTCCACTAAGATATGCAAAGTAGTAGAACAGAGAATCTGGGCACCATCCTTTATTGTAAAAAGAAAATATACATCAATAACCCACCCCGTTGGCTCTTCATCCATGAATCAATGGGGTTTAACATTGTCTTTTTACAATACAAGATCAATAAAAAATGGTGCCCATACTCTTTGGTCTACTACTTCATATTTACTTAGGCTTGGCTAAAATAGAACATCCTCCCACTCCTCTAGTTGGTTAATAGCAGTGCACAGCATGCTGCAAGTGGTTGTGGGCTGTACCACCAGGCTGTTGTTACAAATAATTGCCAAACATTATTGCGGGGCTATAACTTGGTCCTAAATAAATCTGTCAAATTCGTCTTAACATTTCCGAATACACCATGGCAGTAATGAGACAAATTGTTCCTTTCCTGGTGTGGAGAGAGTGAAGAACAAATGTAAAGGCCCATTCACACTAGAAGCGCTTTTCTGAGCGCTTTGTGATTGATTAGGGATTGCGTACAAGAAAATCGCGGCAATTCATACCACGATTTTATTGAAAGTGGATGGGCGTGATTTTTAAAAAGCGCTAATCAAAGCGCTTCTAGTGTGAATAGGCCCTTAGGGAAGAGATTTTCATATTAAAAAAAACTTTTGGAAAGCAAAACATTTTGGATTTTTACCAAGTACTAGGGAACCTAGAGGTCTAAATGATATATGGGATATCACCCTGTTTGTCTGTTTGCTTGGGGAGTGCACTTTGTGTGCTTATATCATCCATCATTGTCTCTATAGGTGGATGAGCAAGTTTACCAGTTTATTTACTATACATTTTGGTTTCTCTGCTAACAATTAGCAGTTACTTTACCAATGCTCAGCATGGGCTGTTACACTGTGTTTAATATCCCCCAAATCCTATAACAGTAATGATGGCTCTTTTTTTCTTGTTCAATATGTGCTGTTATTGTTATATTTTTAAAACGTTAATAAAAAACAGATGTAGTAAGATCCCACATAACAATGGAATTTGAACATGAATAATGACAGCCATTAGAACCATAGGTACATTAAGAGAGTCTGAAAATCACTGGTACAGTATAGCTGATAAGACATACTGTACATACCATAGAGTAGTAAAATTACATACTATAGAACAGTGCAAATAAGGTTACACGTGAACCAGTCAAAAAAGCTATAATCAGAGAACCAAGGAATAGTCAAAGGGGAAAATCAGGGAAAGGTAAATGGGACCTCAGGGGAAACATGACAGGACGGATGAGGATCGGGGAGGCTCTATGGTATCCATAGCCTTCCCTCTATATAGGTATGTATTAAAACAAAAGTGACTTTTTCACTTTGAATTTGCTTTAATGTGTGCAAAAGAGATCTCCCATAAAGCATCCCTACTAAATATGCAAAATTGTGCTGAACTTGCCTGTTTCTGGTTCCACTTGAAGTCAGGGAGGAGGATGAAACCATGATCAGGATCAGTATTCCCATATACAATACGATCAGCTTCTGCTTTTTTCTCTAGAATATTATACACCCACTGTAACAAAGATAAGTACAATAGATGATAACAGACTCTATACTGTTTATAAATCATGGCAGATGACATACTGTATAAAGTTGTGGGAAGGAACAATAGTCTGATATATATGCACAGGTGAACTACTTGTGACCAGTTCTGTGCCCATCTGCACCCACCTCTCAGTGGTCCACTTATGTCACAACACTAATGGACACGAGTAAGTATTTGTGTACTCTCATCGCCAATACAGGCTACGTAGTGTTTACACGAGCAAAGCCGACCTCTTTTGTATATTTCAGACGTTAAATCTTGTTCTTGCCATTAGACCATGGCTGTCAGTCATACATTAGAAAAGCGATACATACAGGAGAGCTGCCACCAACCATTGCTACGACTCGAGTACTAGACCTGCACTACATTTTTCTTTTTTGGCCACTTGTGAATAATGGTCTCTTACTATTTACAGCAAAACGTTCAAATCTGCAGTGAAAATGTTGGCTGTAAAAATTGTAATCTGTAGTGGTTTGGGAGAGATTATAAAACGTGCAGTGAAAGAAACCCTACATTTATATCCATTCATTTTATATATTTTTTTCCATTCTGTTGTATGCGAGAACTTAAAGAGAACCCGAGGTGGGTTCTAAGAATCCTAACAGCACACAGAGGCTGAGTCTGCAAATAATGCCCAGCCTCTGTTGCTATACAGCCCCCCAGCGCCCCCCCTTACCCCGTGCTCTGCAGTCCCCATAAGTCAAACACCGTGCTAGCGACACGCAGCGTGTCGATAGCCGGCTGTTTACCTCTGGATGTGTCAGTCTCGCCGCTACCCCGCCTCCTCTATATCTCTGCTCCCCGCCTGCGTCCCATCCCTCCAATCAGCGGCGACAGAGGAGGCAGGAGAGCAATTTGATTCATGGGGACAGCAGAGCGCAGGGGGGGCCTGGGGGGGTTGGGGGGACGCTGTATAGCAACAGAGGCTGGGCACTATATGCAGACCAAGCCTATGTGTGCTATTAGGATTCTTAGAACCCACTTCGAGTTCTCTTTAACAGACTCAAATGGGTGTAGAAACTTTCCGGGTGGGCTCTTAAGTGTCCCGGTGCAATCCTGACGGTTTTAACGTCAGGCAAACAGCATGCTTCACGCCATTAGAGCAATGCACTGTACGCTGCTCACGCAGGTAACATACTGCGTGTTACCTTAGCATTGTGTGTTATCTCTGTAACGCGTGTCATGGGAATAGTGTAACACGAGCTGCTTCCTGGCGTTAGTACAGGTAAAATTGCAGTGCGCTACTTGCACACGGCAAATTTACTGATGCTTTTGCATCAGGCCCAAGATCTATTACTGATCATTTACCTAGGCTAACACTGTGTACAGTATAATCTCGTTATAATAAACTCTGGTATAGTAAACTACCTCTCCAGGTCCCAGCCAATCTCCATTATAAGCCTATGGGAGCAACACCTGGTATACTAAAATCTGATATAATAAAACTTGTTATAGAAAATGTTTTTTTGGCCCCTACATGAGGCTCCCTGCACACTGCATGCGATTCCGATTTTTAATCGGTTTTTACATCCGATTCAGATTTTTAAACTTTACTGCATGCTGCATTTTTTGATCCGTTTTTCTGTTGAATAACTTCAGGGAAAATCTGAATTGGAAAACGGATTTGCAGTGTGCAGGGAGCCTACACTGACTCTGGATATAGTAAACGGGGTGGTGCATGCGTCATATGTCAGTGTGAAACCCATGTTCGGCTGCTCTCTTCAGGTTGGTTGTAAGTGAGTTGATGCCTGATAACATTTGTAAGACAAGAAGAATGGCACCGGTGCTGGATGTTCAGTACTGTACAAATAAGCAGCCAGGGTGAAATGGGAAATAATGTGAATATAAACAAAAGAGGGTGCATCGTTACCACTCCCACTTTGCAATCATTGATAAATGTATTGTCATAGTCCTTGCATGGGATTGTACGCACTCCTGGGAATCTCATAAGTGATGACGCGCCTGGTAGCGTGTGGAGCACAGTACAGGCTAGTTTCACTTGTAGTGCAGATCAGAGTGGGCAAAACTAAGGAGAGTGGAGAGTGCCAAGTCCCACCCGAGGAGCTATCAGAGCCACTCACATTACAGATACAAGTGGCTTATGATTGGCTGCATTTTGAAGAGAGGCTTCATGATTGGCTCAAGTGTAAGCAGAACGTTTTGCAGGACACGCTGCAAGTCCCACTACTCACACGAAGCTAGTGGCTGCCTCTATTCAGCCATTTTTAAGGAACCCTGGATACTGCGCCAACAATTTGTCCAGCCTGGCTATGCAGCCCTACGTTATACTTAAAGCGGACCTGAACTCAGAACGTCCTCTCTGCCCTAAAAGATACACAACAGCATAACCACCTTTAAACAAAAAAAACGTTTTTGTTACAGCTGTTACAAATCCTAAAATAAATCTTCACCGTTTCTACTTTCTGATTCATGGAAGCAGACATATTTTTAACAGCCTATGCTTTCAAATGAGCTTATCTGCCATCTCTACCATGACAGTCATGTGACACAGGGGAGAGATCAAATTACAAACTTGTGATTAGACACAAAGGAGGGGGAATTAAACAGGCTAAACTGTTTCTAAATACATACAGGGTGCATTTTTCTGTTTTCCTTCTGTCCTGTGCATGAGTTCAGGTCCACTTTAACCTTGCAGTCCACCAAATGTGACTGTACCTCCAATGGGAGGACAAACTTGGTCATTTGCAGCATAGAAAGTACCAGGGCATGCTGGACCATTTCTAGGAAAATTCCTGATATAGTAAACCCCTTTTCCTGGTCCCTTGGAGTTTACTATAATGAGATTATACTGTACCAGCAATTATTGGACAAGGTTGTATTGTAGAAGAAATCTTGTCTAATACTGATCACACCACTGCTAGGTTTGTCCTAGCTCAATGCCAGGGCTGTGGAGTCGGAGTTGGAGTCGAGGCAATTTTGGGCACCCGGAGTCGGAGTTGTTGATTTCATAAACTGAGGAGTCGGAGGATTTTTGTACAAAAATCCACAGCCCTGTTAAGAATTAGGCTAAGGAGTCGGAGTCATTTTGGGTACCCGGAGTCGTCGTTTCATAAACTGAGGAGTCAGAGGATTTTTGTCCCGACTCCACAGCCCTGCTGAATGCAGTGCGATGCTGTGAAATTATATGCATCTAATTGACCATCTCTAATCAAAACTAGTTCAACTTTTAAAAGGAGTACTATAGGAGGGTAGTTGAATTTACCTGGGCCTTCTAATGGTCTCCCGCAGACGTCCTGTGCCTACGCAGCCACTCACCGATGGTCCGGTCCCCGCCTCCAGTTCACTCTTGAAATTTCCAACTTTAAAGTCAGAAAACCACTGCGCCTGTGCGGCCACGCCCTAGCTCCCGCTGACGTCACCAGGAGTGTATTGTGCAGTCCCAGTACTGTCTGTCGCTGCGCAGTATGCTCCTGGTGACGTGAGCGGGAGAGAGGACACGGCCATGCAGGCGCAGTGTTTTTCTGACTATAAGGACGGAAATTTCAGAAGTGAACCGGAGGCGGGGACCGGAGCATTAGTGACTGGCTGCGCAGGACGTCTGCAGGGGACCATAAGAAGCCCTGGGTAAGGTCAACTCTTTCTCCCCCTACAGTAGTCCTTTAAATAAAAGTGGACAAGTGGGGCACTAACTTCTAGAATAACTGTAAATAATGGAAACGCCAATGTTTACTTGCATAACTAAAGGAGAAGACTGGTCACATGATAAAATATATGTAATATTTGCATGGCATTGATATTTGTCTGTTATTAGTATTATGTGCATAATATTGGTATTTGCCTATTGTTGAAAGTTTCCACATATTATATTAATTCTAATACGTATACGTGTTTGTTTTTTAAATGTGAATTTGCATGCGTAATTGCTAATTTTTTTCATTTCTGTTGACATTTACAAAATGCACGCAAAAACGGATGGAAAAACGCATGCAGTGTGCAAAAACTGACAACACTGCTGTGCAGATTTTTTGTGCATACAGATTCTGGATACAATGGAAACAGACCCATTGAAATAAATTGTTATGCAAATTTGTGTGCAGAAAATGCACACAAATTTGCATGTAGTGGAAACGAACACCTATTCTCTACCTCAGCCTTTCTACCCTGGAGGAACCCTGCAAATAACCTTTGGATTTCAAGGAACCCCTGAAAATGTTTTGATCTCAAGGAACCCCTGCATTTATTTTGCAGGAGGTATGGTGTTTAAAAGTACAGTATGTGTGGCTGTTTATTTCACTACCCCCTATTACACTGCCACTCATTATACTGTCTCCTGCCTCTCCAATGTAGTGCGTGTTGTACCACCTATTATAGCTCTGTTAAACTTCCCCCACGATGGGGGAAAATGCCAAGGAACCACTGCAGAGTACTAAAGGAACCCTGGGGTTCTATGGAACCCTGGTTCAGAAAGCCTGCTCTACCTGCACTACTTGTCACATGACTGCAGAATGCCAGTAACTGTTCAGCAGCATTAATCTGAACCCCCCTTCCGTTAATTCCTCCAACCCATAGGTGAGCAGTGTGATGCTACTACAACAAAGGGATCGAAACCTTGAAAAAATATATAACAAATTATTAAATAAAAGATGATTACGTGGAGAAATAAAAATGAAGATACAGTGTATCTAAAAAAAAAAAAAAAACTCTTTAAATTGATTAATTTAAAAAGGCTTTTACTTTCGGGATGACCCTTGTATAAATAATCACATAATACAGACCACCGTGTGAGAGATGAAAGTAGAGGAAAGCAAATATTTTGTTATGGTTTACCATTGTTCAAATAGGTAACAATTACTGCAACTACAGCACCAGTAATCCACTAGGAGGGCCTCATGTGGGCCCCTCAGGTCCAGGGACACTGGTGTGGTCCAAACCTTTGCACCCCCTATTGCTACACCACTGAGCACAGGCCTCCGTCAAAACATTTTTGGAGCTACATAAATGTATGCACTGCAGAAATGATGCTGAATTTTGCCAGTGTGTTCCACTGCTCACCTGGATGCTGAAGCTCTGAGATTCAATGAAAGGTTGTGTAATATTATTATAATCTTCCCCAGTTTCCTGAATCAAGTAGACCTCTTGATGCAGATACTTCTTGATGTGTTTTTCTGTGGCCGGTCTGATGATTGTAGTTTTTATTTCTGGATTGTTGGAAGCAAAAGAAGGGTTCATAATATATAAACAGCAGCTTTTGAGACATGGAAATCATTCAGTGTTCTCCCCAGGCTCTTTTAACTGGGTGCTAATTTTGGTGAGCACCCGGCTTTCATCGGCTCGCCTCCTCATTCTCCTCCTACGCTGTAAGCAGAGTTGCACAGAGAAGCACCGACCCTACAATTCCCCGTTGTGCCCCACCCGGCAACTTTTTTATGCCACACGGCTGGGAAAAATGTCTGGGGAGAACACTGTCATTGTAGAACATATGTGATCCAGCTTACAAACCTGGCGTGGATTAAAACTTTTCTAATAAAAAGGTCATACATCACTCGATGTATAGCCAGATGGACCATTACATTGATCCCTCTCAGAATGAATCTAATCAGAGAGGGATCTATTCCCTTTCCATACACTGCACACAGATTTCAAATAGATTTCAGCATGCAAACTACTGGAAATGATCTTAGCGCGGCCTATGCTAGGAGGCCTTAAAGAGAATCTGTACTCTAAAATGTTTACAGCAAAAAGCATACCATTCTATTCATTATGTTCTCCTGTGCTGTTTCTGCCACTCTCTGCTGCAATCCTGGCTTGTAATTAACACAGTTTTAGGCAGTGTTTACAAACAAACTAACCAGATTGTGATAGGCTCACATAAGCAAAGTTTGTGAGTCATACAGAGCCAGCAGGGGGCCTGCAGAGGGTGTGTATAGCTTCTATCCAATCACAAGCAGCCCTGCACATTCCACACATTCCAGCCTAGCCTGACTGTGCCGACAGAAGAAAACAGATTAGATCATATAACCGAGATAACACAGCCACTATGCAATTAGAAAAAGCTGCAGTAAGCCAGAGCACATTAGAACAGGCAAAGGAACTTATAGGATAGAAGAACTAAGGCTGAACATTTTGTTACAGAGTCTCTTTAATGTCTAGGAAGGTAAAATGTCTTGTCCCTTTAACGTGGTCTGAAACTCAGCATTTCTTCTTTGCTCTAAAATATATTATTTACAGCCTTAAACCTACTACCACAACAAAATTGTAGCAGAACAGCATTCAATCAGTTAACCACTTGAGGACCCACCCTTTACCCCCCCTTAAGGACCAGCGCTGTGTTGAGTGATCTGTGCTGGGTGGGCTCTGCAGCCCCCAGCACAGATCATGTAGCAGGCAGAGAGATCAGATCACCCCCCTTTTTTCCCCACTAGGGGGATGATGTGCTGGGGGGGTCCGATCTCTCCTGCCTGCATGTGGCTGGCGGGGCACCTCAAAGCCCCCCTCCGCGGCGAAATTCCCCCCTCCCTCTCCTACCTGCTCCCCCCCCCGGAGATCAGGGCTGCACAGGACGCTATCCGTCCTGTGCAGCCAGTGACAGGACGTCCCCTGTCACATGGCGGCGATCCCCGGCCGCTGATTGGCCGGGGATCGCCGATCTGCCTTACGGCGCTGCTGCGCAGCAGCGCCGTACAATGTAAACGAAGCGGAAAGCCATCGGCGGCCCGCAGGCTATTCACAGAGCCCCCCGCCGTGAATTGACAGGAAGCAGCCGCTCGCCCGAGCGGCTGCTTCCTGATTAATCAGCCTGCAGCTGGCGACGCAATACTGCGTCGCTGGTCCTGCAGCTGCCACTTTGCCGACGCGCGGTATGAGTGCGCGGTCGGCAAGTGGTTAAACACATCACTTTGTTCTGCAGTGGAAAGCTCCTTCAGTTTATGATCTGAGGTGATAACATTATATTTTGTTTACAGTCCTCTTGCTACAATTAGTTACAGCCAGCCACTGAACTGAAAGGAAACTGTACTGAGCCGAGAAGCAGAGACAGATGAAAAATTCTCACTAGATAGCTGCTCTATTTATACGTAAAATCTATGAATAAAATGCAATGGCAGCTTTCAGAGCAGATAAACTGTACTTTGGGACCTTATAATTTGGCAATATTACTTGTGCACAAAAGCAAATAAGGTAACTGAATGGATAATAAAAAGTAGGAAAACACATTTTAATTGAATGTCATTTTTTATTCCACTTTAATGTGCATAGGACCAAGCCCATATCCACTCCATCCTTCAAGATTTCCAAGACCACTGGAACCAAAGGCCCCTGGAAATCCTCCCTCCTCCAATAGGAGGAGTTTTCCAGACTTTTAACCACATTTTTCTAGTGTCACGTTTCCTATCCATAATGATAGTATTGCTCATCTTTTCTGAACAAATTTTTCTAGAGAGAATGTCTGTCTCAGGATGATGATGTAATGCTTAATTTACATGTGGCTGGAAACAACAATGGAGGCGGTAAAGAAGGGCCTTGTATTTATAGGGATTAGTGTGTTGTTATTGTTTCCAGCAGTGGATTCAATGGCGGGAAACTGAGACCACCAATTGCTGTAGTTCTTAAACCGTGTTTTTTTCAACACGCGGTTCGTGTACCCCAGGGGGTACGCGAGACCACAGCAGGGGGTACGCAGCCAGAAGGGGACGCAGCGCAAAACGGGGGGCGTATGGCCACACATAGCAGCGGGGAGTGGGGTCCACTCCCCCCTTCCTCACCTTGGGCTCCCCCGTCAGGGCTTCCCCCTCCGACACTCATTAATAGCAGCAGCGGCATGGTGGACCCCTCTCCCCGCCGCTATGTGTGGCCATGCTCCCCCGTTTAGCACTGCGTCCCCCTCCTGGCTATACTGTGGGCACTCATGCCTGGCTATACTGAGGGCACTCATGCATGACTAAACTGTGGGCACCCATGCCTGGCTATACTGGGGGCACCCTTGCCTGGCTATACTGGGGGGCACCTATACCAAGCTATACTGGGGGCACCTATACCTGGCTACACTGAGGGCAGCCATGCCTGGCTATACTGGGGGGCATCCATGCCTGGCTATACTGGGGGCACCTATACCTGGCTATACTGGGGGCACCCATGCCTGGCTATACTGGGGGCACCCATGCCTGGCTATACTGGGGGCACCCATGCATGGCTATACTGGGGGCACCCATGCATGGCTATACAGGGGGCACCCATTCATGGCTGTACTGAGGACACCTACACCTAGATTAGACCCAGTTTTAGCGTTTGTTTTTTAGTATTTTTAGTAGTAGTTTTGGCTTGGCAGTTAGTGGCAGGTTTAGTAGAAGCAGTCTCTCAACCCTACCTCCAGTATCAGGCAGTAGGAATCCCGTGCCCACAGGAGTCCCGATCGGTTGCGGGAACACAGAGGACCCATCGCTCCGCCACTACTGCGGCTGCCCCAGGAAGTTCCTGCGGATTTATCACCTGCCTGAGCTGCCGGCACCGACTAGTGGGGGCTGCCGTTCTCTCCCTGCACATTCGTGCTCTCCACTGCAGCCGGAGTACAGGCCCATGTGCTCAGCACGTGAAAGGCCTCACCACCTCTGACGCCGGCACCGCTGTCGCTAGGGGACCTGATAAACAGTTCCCGCACCGCCAAGCTCCCTAGCCATCCACGGAGGGAAGCGACTCTGCCGCCCGACATCTGCTGCATCCCCAGGATTCAACAGGGGGAGCGCCACCTCGCCGCCGGACTGCCGCTGTCTCCTCCTTGCCCGTCTAGGCCACCCACGTGGAAGTACTGCCCGCTACCTGCCAGCTGCTCCGGGTCCTATAAGGAAGGCTCCCACACTCTCCGCAGCCTTCCTCTCACTGCCTGCGCCCGGACAACCATCGGCCCCTGCTACATCCAGCCGCGCGTGCCTGCATCACCACAGAGCTCCGCTGTCCCTCCGCCGCTCTGCAGCCGCCGGGTCATCCACGTGCTGACCACGTGGAGAGGCCCTGTCCTGGACCTGGATCTTCCCCCCTCGTGTGCAAGCTCCTGCCACCTGTGCTTCAATACGTGGGTGGGCATCTCCGGACTCACTAGTGGACCATGGCTTCTCACTTGCTCCGCCACACCCCCCTCAAGTAGCAGCTCACTGGGGACACAAGGACTCCTTCCTCGTGGTAGACTCTGGCCAGCTCCATCCCAGCCGCCCTGCCTGCCTGCCCAACTACCGGTAAGCCTGCTGCTGCTGTATGTGCTGCCTACCAGCTGCTGTCTCTGCCCTGCTGCTCCCTGCGCCTTGATATCAGCTGTGGCTGCTGCTGCAGGTCTGATCTCTATCTCAGGCTAACTTTTTATATGATAGACTTGTTATGCTTTCCCCGTGTCCGGGCTAGAACTAATTGCTGCTGTCCGTTACGGGGTCATTGGGACTGTGTTGATTTGTTTTCTGGATTGTGGTGCTGCTGTTGGGCTGCATTGATCTGTTCTGTACATATGGTCTGGTGTCAATCCACCTCCCACAGGGCATATGGACTGTGCTGACCTGCACCTGTTCGGGGGCATATGGACTGTGTTGAGGTGCTCCTGCACGGCTGCTCTACCTGACTGACGGGGCCCACTCCAATGGTTACAGCGCACCACAGGTGGCTGCCCCCCCCCAGCAGAATGGTCGTTCAGTACCCCCCCTCACCTCCTCTCATGCCCCGCACTGCCTACACCAGGATGCAGCTCTCCCTCTGGGAATCCTGCAGCTCTTCCCTCCCAGACGGTGGTCTCCTTTACAATTCCGTCTTGAGCCACATCCAAAAAATCACCAGCCCTGACCCACTGGTCCGTTCAGGTCAGCGGCGCAGGGGTTGCCGGGCGGGGGCCCTTGTGAGATTGCGAAAAAGGGGTCTGCGCTCAGCCATTCCTTCGGCCCTCCTGGCAAATGTCCGCTCCCTTCCTAACAAGCTGGATGAACTTCGCCTTATCAGTAACAAGAGGGAGCTAGGCAATAATACCCCAGTCATCTGCTTCACGGAAACGTGGCTGCAGGAGGTCATCCCAGACAATGCCCTTCTCCTCCCGGGCTTCAACATTATACATGCGGACCATGACCCCACCCTCTCAGGGAAAAAGAAAGGTGGGGAAATCTGTTTCTATGTCAGCTCCGCATGGAGCCCAAGCACATCAGTACTAGTCAAAAAGTGCACCCCCAACCTCCAACTATTACTCATTAACTGCAAGCCTTCATACTCACCCAGAGAGTTCTCCTCCTACGTCCTCGCAGGTGTGTACATTCCTCCCGACGCTGATGTTAAATCTGCTCAGCGGGACCTCAGCGACACCATCACGCAGTGGGAGACATCCCTTCCAGACTCTCTGTTTATCATCATGGGTGACTTCAACAAAGCGAACCTCCGGCATGAGCTCCCACGCTACCACCAGCACGTGGTCTGCTCCACCAGGAACGGTGCCACTCTTGACCACTGTTATACGCCTCTTAAGGACGCCTACAAGGCCGTCTCATGGGCTGCTCTCGGTTCCTCTGACCACTGCCTCATCCATCTGGTTCCCACCTACAGAAGGCGCTTGGAGTCAGCGAAACCAGTCCTGAGATCTACTAAAGTGTGGTCTAATGAAGCCAAGCTCCAACTCCAGGAGTGTTTCGACTGCACGGACTGGAAGGCACTGGAATCACCCGACCTAGATGAGTGGGCTGATGCTGTTTCATCCTATATCAGCTTCTGCGAGGAATCCTGTGTATCCACCAGGTCCTTCAAGATTTACCCTAACGATAAACCGTGGTTCTCAAATAAGCTGCGTCAACTGCGGAAGCGCAAGGAAGCCGCTCACAAGTCTGGCTCCCTGGAGGACTTCAGGTCGGCAAGGAATTCCCTCAACAGGGAACTGCGTGCTGCATAACGGTCACATGCTGAAAAGATTCAGAACAACCTCCGCTCAAACGACCCTCGGGCTGTCTGGAAGGGCCTGAAGGCTGCCACTAGCTATAAGCCCCCACCCCAACAGGCTACTCCTTGCTCCGAGCTAGCCGAGGAACTCAGCAACTTTTACTGCAGGTTTGAGGTCCCGGCCACCCCTGGGGGGCAGTCAACTCCTTCTGCCCCCCCCCCCCCCCTGCTGCTAGGCGCACTGAACCTAGCTCGAGCACATGCCCTTCCCTGACAGTATCCGAGACCAACGTTCTTCGCCTTCTGTCTTCCTTGAATGCCAGGAAAGCATCTGGCCCTGATGGCGTGTCACCGGCATGTCTGAAGTCCTGCTCACGGCAGCTGGCCCCCGTCCTCACCTCTATCTACGCCAGGTCCCTCGGGGAAGGGAAGGTCCCTACATGTTTCAAGGAATCCACCATCATTCCCATCCCGAAAAAGCAAGGGGTCTCAGACCTAAACAACTTCAGGCCCGTGGCCCTAACATCAGTGGTCATGAAGACCTTTGAAAAAGTGGTCCTGTCTCTGCTCAAGAACACTACTCTAGACCGACTGGACCCTCTCCAGTTCGCATACAGAGCAAACAGGTCCACGGACGATGCTATCAACATCTGCCTGGAATTTATCACTGACCACCTAGACAGGCCGAACTCTTATGCTAGAATCCTTCTCCTGGACTTCAGCTCGGCCTTTAACACTATCTGCCCCCGTATCCTGCATGACAATCTCACGGAGCTGGAAGTTCATCCTACTCTTCGCCTCTGGATCACAGACTTTCTAACGAACAGGTCCCAGGTTGTGAAGCTGGGTGACAGTCTCCAGACCCAGAGTGACAAACACTGGAGCCCCTCAGGGCTGCGTCTTGTCACCATTCCTGTTCTCTCTATACATGAATAACTGCACTTCCACTGCGGACTGTCAAAATCATCAAATTTGCGGACGATACCACAATTGTTGGCCTTGTTAGTGAGAATGACGAGCAGGCCTACCGCCAGGAGGTCGACAGAGTCTGCAACTGGTGTAGAGAGAATAGGCTGGTTCTCAACACAGCCAAAACTGTGGAGATGGTCATTGATTTTAGGAAGTATACCAGCAATTCCCCCCCCCCCCCCCCCCCGATGTATATCGAGGGTACCGAAGTCGCTAGGGTTCCTAGCATCCGCCTTCTGGGTACGACCCTCTCTGACGACCTGACCTGGAAGGCTAATACCACCGCAACTCAGAAGAAGGCTCAGCAAAGACTCTTCTTTCTTCGCCAACTAAAGAAGTTTGGTATTGCCCAAGAACTTCTGAGGTCCTTCTACTCTGCGACGATAGAGTCAGTTCTCTGCTCATCCATCCTGGTCTGGTTTGCTGGCTGCACCACCAGTGACAGATACAAACTTCAGAGGGTCATCAGCTCAGCGGAGAGGATCATCGGTAAACCTCTTCCCCCTCTAGATCTCATCTACAACACCAGGCTGCGTAACAGAGCAATGAAAATTGTGGGTGACCATTCACACCCCGGTCACAGTTTTTTCAGGCGACTCAAACTCGGTCGGAGGTTCCAGTCCATCCCTGCAAAAACCAGCAGGTGCATGAACACCTTTTTCCCCACTGCCATTAGACTCTTGAACTCTGCGCGCTCTACTATTAGATTCAAATACACACAGCTGAATTAGTTCAAGCCTTTTATTGTTTTAATATTGATGATTTTGGCATACAGCTCATGAAAACCAAAATTTCCTATCTCAAAAAATTAGCATATTTCATCCGACCAATAAAAGAAAGCGTTTTTAAAACAAAAAAAAAGTAAAACCTTCAAACAATTATGTTCAGTTATGCACTCAATACTTGGTTGGGAATCCTTTTGCAGAAATGACTGCTTCAATGCGGCATGGCATGGAGGCAATCAGCCTGTGGCACTGCTCAGGTGTTATGGAGGCCCAGGATGCTTCAATAGCGGCTTTAAGCTCATCCAGAGTGTTGGGTCTTGCGTCTCAACTTTCTCTTCACAATATCCCACAGATTCTCTGTGGGGTTCAGGTCAGGAGAGTTGGCAGGCCAATTGAGCACAGTAATACCATGGTCAGTAAACCATTTACCAGTGGTTTTGGCACTGTGAGCAGGTGCCAGGTCGTGTTGAAAAATGAAATCTTTATCTCCATAAAGCTTTTCAACAGATGGAAGCATGAAGTGCTCCAAAATCTCCTGATGGCTAGCTGCATTGACCCTGCACTTGATAAAACACAGTGGACCAACACCAGCAGCTAACATGGCACCCCAGACCATCACTGACTGTGTGTACTTGACACTGGACTTCAGGCATTTTGGCATTTCCCTCTCCCCAGTCTTCCTCCAGACTCTGGCACCTTGATTTCCGAATGACATGTAAAAGTTGCTTTCATCCGAAAAAAGTACTTTGGACCACTGAGCAACAGTCCAGTGCTGCTTCTCTGTAGCCCAGGTCAGGCGCTTCTGCCGCTGTTTCTGGTTCAAAAGTGGGTTCATGCTTCCATCTGCTGAAAAGCTTTGTGGAGATGAAGATTTCATTTTTCAGCACGACCTGGCACCTGCTCACAGTGCCAAAACCACTGGTAAATGGTTTACTGACCATGGTAATACTGTGCTCAATTGGCATGCCAACTCTCCTGACCTGAACCCCATAGAGAATCTGTGGGATATTGTGAAGAGAAAGTTGAGAGACGCAAGACCCAACACTCTGGATGAGCTCAAGGCCGCTATCAAAGCATCCTGGGCCTCCATAACACCTGAGCAGTGCCACAGGCTGATTGCCTCCATGCCACGCCGCATTCAAGCAGTCATTTCTGCAAAAGGATTCCCAACCAAGTATTGAGTGCATAACTGAACATAATTGTTTGAAGGTTAACTTTTTTTGTTTTAAAAACACTTTCTTTTAATGGTCGGTTAAAATATGCTAATTTTTTGAGATAGGAAATTTGGGTTTTCATGAGCTGTATGCCAAAATCATCAATATTAAAACAATAAAAGGCTTGAACTAATTCAGCTGTGTGTATTTGAATCTAAAATATATGAAAGTCTAATGTTTATAAGTACATTACAGAAAATAATGAACTTTATCACAATATGCTAATTTTTTGAGAAGATCCTGTACTCCGTACAGCACTGCAGAAGATGCTGGCGCTATGTATAATCCTAAATAATAATGATAAAAAATAATAATACTTGCGTAATATTTCACTGGTGCCAATTCTAGACCACAGGTAGGCCCAGTTTAATATGAGGACATGCAGTCTTGCAACAGCATACAGGGTACAGAGCATGGACACAGATGTATAGTTCCTCCCCTAAACACAGGCACACCATCTATAAATGAGCATCTACTGATAGCCAAAATCCCTACACAGCATGCAACCAACTCCCCTCCCCAAGTTGCACTACTTTAAATAAATTTAAGAGCCACTGTCAGATAGTCACAGGGTTGAAGAATGATAGAAAAATGAACATGATGGCAGTAAAAAGATTAACAGCGGTCTCTGCCCCCTTAAAGAGAGTCTGAAGAGAAAATAGATCTCGCTTCAGACCTCATAGCTAGCAGGGGCATGCGTGCCCCTGCTAAAACGCCGCTATAGCGCGGCTTAACGGGGGTCCCTGTCCCCCCAAACCCCCTCCGTGCAGCGGGGGAGCGCTTCCTGGTTGGGGCAGGGCTAACCGCCGCAGCCCTGCCCCATGCGCGTCTGTCAGACGCGTATCTCCGCCTCTCCCCCGCCCCTCTCAGTCTTCCTTCACTGAGAGGGGCGGGGGAGAGGCGGCGATGCGCGTCTGATAGACGCGCTGGGAGGCAGGGCTGCAGCCGTTAGCCCTGCCTCCAGGAAGAAGATTACCAGCGACCATTTTACGACCAACTTTTGCGGGGGGTGGGTTGGGGGTGAAGGGACCCCCTGTTAAGCCGCGGGATAGCGGCGTTTTAGCAGGGGCACACGTGCCCCTGCTATATATAAGACCTGAAGCGAGATTTAGTCTCGCTTCAGTGTCTCTTTAAAGAGACACTGAAGCGAAAAAAAAAATATGATATAGTGAATTGGTTGTGTACTATGAATAATTACTAGAAGATTAGCAGCAAAGAAAATATTCTCATACTTTTATTTTCAGGTATATAATGTTTTTTCTAACATTGCATCATTCTATAATATGTGCACATTACACAACACTCAGCATTCAAAATGAGTCTTTCAGAGCAGTCTGTGAAGCAATGACCTCTCCTCTAGCAGAGGAAAAGTAAATAGTCCAGGAACAGTTGAGATAATAAAAGTCAAATAACAGCCCTCTCCATGATGGCTTGTTTGCATAGAGATAACAACTGGAGTTTCTCAACTCTTCCTGTACTGGAAACAATTACACTGATGTATCTGATCTTAATGTTTTATTTCTTAGCTGTGCTACACATACAAATCATAATATCATCATTTTTTTACGCTTTAGTGTCTCTTTAAAGGAAACACTCTGAGCTCATTGAAAGAAAAAAAATCTGTGGAAGGCTGTACCAGTTGTCTGATGCAAACTTACCATTTAGCTCCGGAGGAGGATGCAGTTGATAAACACCATAGATGTCATTTTTCAGCTGCAGTTTAAGCTCTGGTTTGTTGCTCAGCAGAGTAGACACTGCTTCAGCTTGGAAAGGAGCCCTTTCCAATATAACAACAGCATCTTCTTTGCTCTCCCCATCGTCAGTCACCTTCAAAAAAACAATATAGAAGAAATTGTATAAAAGGACAGTAAGGCTATATTCACAGTGGGGTGTTACACGACCTGCAAAAGCAAGATTGCAACAGAGGGGAAGTTGCATCGCCTGTTATGCGTGCAGTGTGACACGTCCCAAGAAGCATACAGTACAAACAGAGTATGCTTCATTACACCTGTTAATATGTGCATTATGCGCACTGCATATCGCATTAGGCTCATCTGAGTCAAAAAGACTGAGTATGATGTGGAGTGGGCTCTATCCAGAAGTCCTATGCGCTTTACTGGTATATCCCTCGCTTGCTGCTTCCTGCAGACAGTAGTCTAAGGGCCCGTTTTCACTTTGTGCGGTGCGAATCGCCGCGGTTAAAATTCGCATGCAGCTGTATGCGAATTTTCGTGCGAATTCGCATGAAAATTCGCATGGATGACGCTATATGCGAATTTAACCATGGCAGTGCCGGTGTGTTTTTCCATTGATTTCCATGCGAATTCCCATGAAAATTCGCATGCCAAAGCTGCAGGCGATTTCCCTATTAAATACATTAGCGGCGATTCGCATGCATTCCACACGCAGGCGAATTCTGAGGGCTCTGCCGTGCAGAAAAATACTGAACAGAAAAACGCTCAGGAAAACTGACAAGTGAAAACAGGCACATCCACTTGTATTGGCTGTGCGAATCTGCATGTAGGAAACGCATGCAGATTTGCGATAGTGGAAACGGGCCCTCAAATGTGAGCTGAACAGAATTATCTGAAGATATGTGCATCTTAACCTAAGGAACTAGCGGCAGCAGTTGGGATGATTGTGGCATACATTTTAAGGGCAACTGACGTGAGAAGAATATGGTGGCTGTCATGTTTATTTCGTTAAAGGAGTTATCAGGCAAAAAAAAAAAAAAAAAGGAGTTTCACTTACCTGGGGAAACATTAACACATACATTTTTACGTGGTTCCACTAATGCGTAAAAATGTATGTGTTAATGTTCCTGCACCAGCGGGAATGCGTAAAAATGTACACAATGTGGCCCGCCGACCCCGAGGTTGGCAAAAACGAAACTAGCTGACGGAGGGGGCCCAGAGCAGCAGTGAGTGACTACGAGGGCACAGGATGGCTGCCTGGGGCTAGTAGAAGCCCCAGGTAAGGAAAACACTTTTTTTTGGCCTGATAACTCCTTTAAATAAGCGATTACTGAGCCTGCAGCCCAGCAAGCGGGCAAATGGGGACAATGGTTGCCGAAAAGCAAGTTATTTAAAGAAAACCTGTAGTGGAAAAAAAAAACCTCTGTGGGATACTTACCTCAGGAGGGGGAAGCCTCTGTTTTCTACCAAGGCTTCCGCCGTCCTCTTCCGTCCCTCCGTTCAAGTGGGTTCTTTTTTTAATTTCCTCAGCTAGAGAGGAACCAATCAGGAGCCAGGAACAGTTCTGAACGATGAGTGAAGATGGCCGCTGCAGATCAAATTGCTCCTTTTAATTTGTTTTTTTACATAATTCGTTAAATGAACTTGTCTTCTACAGTTATATGCACTTTTTATTTAATTGAATGCATCTGGTGCGCAGCGTTAGTCTAAGGTGATTTGCACTGGTTTCCTCTGAAGTAGACTAGCGCCATGTGGGCATCGCTAACTACAACTTATCTGAAACCTAGGGTGCTGTCCAGCAGAATTTCACTATGAGGTTTCCCGCTGAGTCCCCTAAACTAGACTAGCGCCTAGTTTATATTAAGTAAGCGGTGGGGTGATGCGCCTGATAATTTGGACCAGGTGAGTAACCTGGGCGCAGGAGGGCACTAGTAGTGCTCTGCAGTGGGTACCAGCTCCACTGCTCCGAGATCAGCTGGGTGCAGTAGATGCCACAACTCTTCTCTGCAGCACTTAACCACTTACTAGACAAGACACCAGTATATCTACACCCCTTGAGACTTTATCTTATCTCCAGTAGCGTAGAACTCACCACAAGCACTGTGCACGCTCATGCAGGCATTCTTTTCGCCAGTGGTAATTACACTGGATTAGTAAATGGGAACATGAGTTTGAATTCACCGATCAAAGTGCCTGTAATGAATGACTAGCGACCAGTGAAAGTAAAAACCATACACACAACACTTCCTGGGAACTGTTTACAGTACACAGGCATAAAGGAGGGGACATCTAGTGGCAAAAAAAGTAAAAAAAAAAAAAAAAAAAAAGACACCCTTGCATACATTACATAAAAATAAATCTCCCCCGTAGTTACCAAAATAAAACACTTGGGGTAAATATGACATTTAAGTAAATAAAGTTACTTTATGGACTCAACTTTTTTAACATGTATGTCATGAGGGTATATTACTGTTATTTGTGCAAATAAAGGTTTGCAAAAGTGATATTATTATTATTATTATATTTATAAAGCGCCAACATATTACACAGCGCTGGACAATAAATAGGGATACATACATTGCAACACGGGGTGACAGACAGAGAGGTAGCAAACGATTATACAACATAGCACAAGGTTATACATACAATCAGGGTATAAAATGCGGTTTACATAGACCCGGGAAAACAAGTACGAGTTAGTCCATGAGAAGGGTGTAATTGCTGGGGTAGTAAAATTAAAAAGGACACATTAAGGGAGGGGGGAGGCCCTGCCAAGGCTTACAATCTAAAGGATGGGGGGACACATAAGGTAGGACTGTGGAAAGGGTGATTGACAGAGCGTTCGAGTGTGGTAGATGTGGGGTAGGCTAGTTTAAAGAAATGTGTTTTGAGGGCTTGCTTGAAGGTGTTGAAGGAAGGAGCGAGTCTGAGGGGGAGTGGAAGGGAGTTCCATAGGGTGGGGGCAGCTCTTGAGAAGTCTTGTAAGCGTGCATGGGAATAAGAAATGCGTGGGGAGGTCATGGCGGAGATCATTGGCGGACCGGAGGGGACGGGCAGGTATATATCTGTTGACGAGCTCAGAAATGTAGGTTGGGCAGGTTTTGCGCACAGATTTGTAGTTAAAGAGGAACTCCAGTGAAAATAATGTAGTAAAAAAAAGTGCTTCATTTTTACAATAATTATGTATAAATGATTTAGTCAGTGTTTGCTCATTGTAAAATCTTTCCTCTCCCCGATTTACATTCTGACATTTATTACATGGTGACATTTTTACTGTGGGCAGGTTATGTAGCTGCTCCTAGCTGTTTTGGCTGTTACAGACAGCTGTAAACAGCCATTTCCTGTCTGTAAACATTGTTACATTGTGGCAGTTTGCCCAGAGTACCGCGGTACCCAAAGCTTCTTGTGGGAGGGGTTTCAGCACAAAATCAGTCATACAGCGCCCCCTGATGGTCTGTTTGTGAAAAGCATCATATTTCTCATGTAAAAGGGGGTATAAGCTACTGATTGGGAAAAAGTTCAATTCTAGGTTGGAGTTTCTCTTTAAGGCACAAAACCTTAAAACTGATCCTGAAGCTGATAGGGAGCTAGTGTAGGGCTTCGCAGAGGGGAGAAGTGGAAGCATAGTAGTGGGAAAGTCTGATGAGTCTAGCTGCTGCATTCATGACTGATTGAAGGGGTTCAATGCGTTTTAAGGGGAGGCCAGATAGCACGGCATTGCAGTAGTCAAGGTCGGGAGATAATGAGGGCATGGATGAGAAGCTTGGTAGTGTCTGGGGTCAGAAATTTTTGAGATTTTTCGAAGGTGGAAGTTGCAGGTTCTGGTAACATTTTGGATGTGTTGGTTGAAGGAGAGGGCAGAGTCTAGGGTGACGCCCAGGCAGCGGGCCTGGGAGGTAGGGCGGATGGTCTGAACTAATGCAAATTTTAAAAAAAATACCTTTATTTGCAAATAAAAATGTTGCCATGCATTGTACTAGGTACAACATTTAACCATAATAACCAGGACGAATGGGCAAATAAAGTGTGTGGATTTTTTTTTATTAGTGGTGGTAAAAAACAAGATATGGATCATTTTGGTGTGATAAGTAATGATAAAGTTATTGGCGGCTGAATGGGAGGAGCGCTAAAATTAGAAAATTGCTCTGGTCCATAAGGGGAACACCACCAGTACAATACAATACAATAACATTTGCAAAGCGCTTTTCTCCCATAGGACTCAAAGCGCATAGCTGTGTCTCAGATTAATACAGGGTTGCAGGCTGGGTTGTGTTACAGAGGAGATAGTCAGATGTTCATGAATGCCAGACTAAAAAAGGTAGGTTTTCAGTTTAGACTTAAATGCTTCCAGGGATGGGGCTGTCCTGATTGGGTGTGGCAGGGAGTTCCAAAGTGTAGGGGCAGCATGACAAAAGGCTCTGTCTCCAAAGGTTTTGAGGTGGACTCTGGGGGTGACCAAGGTGTTACGTCCTTTTGATCTAAGATTGTGGGGGGTGTGATGTAGTTGCAACAAGTCCTTCAGGTATCCAGGGCCCAGATTGTGCAAGGATTTGAATGTCAGTAAGCCAATCTTAAACATAATTTTCCATTTTATCGGTAGCCAGTGGAGTGAGCTCAGGGTTGGTGTTATGTGGCAATGGCGGGGTTGGCTCGTTAACAGCCTTGCGGTGGCATTCTGTACTAATTGCAGGCGGCGTAAGTCTTTCTTATGCAGGCCTGTGTAGAGGACGTTGCAGTAGTCTAACCTTGATGTGACGAAGGCATGAACTAGGGTTGGAAGATCCTCTGAAGGAATTAGGTGTTTAATCCTTGCAATATTCCTTAGGTGAAAGAAGGAATGTTTCACAACAGCTGAGATTTGATTCCTGAAGCTTAATTTCCCATCAATCAGTACTCGCAGGCTGCGCACACAGTCTGAGTTGTTCAGGTCTGAGCTCCCTATCCTTAGCGGTGTTGGTTGAGACTGGAGCTGCTTTGCTGTTGAGCCCTGGCCCTCGATAACAAGAACCTCAGTTTTGTCAGCATTACGTTTTTGCCAATTATTATTCATCCACTCCTGAAGCTCAGCTAAGCATGTGTTTATTTGTGGAGTAGGGTAAATTGGTTAATACCGCTTCTCCTCTGTAGCAGACGCCAATCACCTACAGCCCCGCCTCTGCAGCAGGCACTGAGCACCTACAGCCTCTCCTCTGCAGCGGGCGCAGAGCACCTACAGCCTCTCCTCTGCAGCGGGCGCAGAGCACCTACAGCCTCTCCTCTGCAGCGGGCGCAGAGCACCTACAGCCTCTCCTCTGCAGCGGGCGCAGAGCACCTACAGCCTCTCCTCTGCAGCGGGCGCAGAGCACCTACAGCCTCTCCTCTGCAGCGGGCGCAGAGCACCTACAGCTGCTCCTCTGCACCAGGTGCAGAGCACCATAAGCAGCCGGCCCATTCTCCTTTCTCACAACCACCCACACTGTCCCCAGAGCTTTTACTTTGCATAAATCAATTTGGTACTTATCCGTTAGCCGGGTGCATCCGGCAGGTGGCGCTTATTACTATTCCCCCTCCAGGCCGACATGGATAGTAGGGAAAGATGTAACTCTGGTGGAGTTTTGTCGCCACCTAGAGGATGCGCCCGGCTAACGGATAAGTACCATCAATTTTCCTATGTACGTGGTGATGGTCACTGCTTTCAACATGGTTTCAAAGTTTCAGAATACCACCCGTACACATTTTACCAGCCGTCTTAGGTTAGGTCATAGTAAAATATCGGTAACACCGACCAATATTTTATTATAGGGATTCATCAGAATATTGGGATTCTTAAAGATAATCTGCCAGTGGCAGTCTCTGGCCCTATTTTTACAGGTATGAAGCACCGCCTCTTCTGTATGCTTGGGAATTTATTGCACACCTAGGATAAAAGTCTTTCACTGCCTACTCCTGTTACTTAGAACATTATTATTAATTAGTCCTACTAACCCATTGTGTTGTTAGATGTAACAAGCGTTACGTGTATGCAGATGCTGCTACATATGTGGATCCTTGCTTTGTGTTTTTTATGGCTAACGCTACATACTTCCTAAAGCTAAGCACGTTACCTGTTTCCTTGCCTCCCCTTGCCCTAGCTCCGCCAGTGTAGTGCCAGTGGTATTTCCCTATATTATGCACACACACACACACGTGTAACCTCGGAAGTCTTCCCCCGGGTACCTGTCCGTGCACAAAGATAGTTTTGTCCCGGGCAGACTCTCTAAGGACGGCATGAAGTCGGAAACCGCAGAGGGGATGCTGCTGTACATCCGCTGCGCTATCTGCATCCCCTGTCCCGCCATTCTCCCCTTCTTCGTCTCGCTTTCTTTTTTCTCCCGGCTGAGCCATTATCATTTCAAGCATGCGCAGAACTAACGGTGCTCTTCAGCGCCACCTACCAAATACGGCTCGTTGTAAAAATCTGTGGTAGCAGAGCTCAAATATTAATTGTCGCCATCTAGCGTACGACTTATAAACTACTTTGCAACGCTTGCGCAAACTAAGCTAGCATCTAGCGATAATGAACAAGAGACACTAGGTGGCCATGCATGCACTTATAGAATTGCAGTAGATTTGACTATCAGATAGATTTCTGTCAGATGCCTGTAGTATCACACACTAGGAACAGATTTCCAATAGATTTCAGAATAAAATGAAATCGATCTAAATGCATTATTGGACCATTAGATCATTTGCAACTCTATGGGCCATCGATCTGCTGGCAGCAGCAGATCAAACTAGATTTTCCATCCTGTCAGATAGATCAAATCCATTAAAATCTGCCTCAAATAGATTGATTGATAGATTTGATATAATCGATTTCTGATCGATTCTATAGAAATCGACCAGTGTATGGGCCCCTAAAGAGACAAATCTCTCTCTATTTGTTTTCAATCATTTTTATTGAGTTTTCGTTAAGGTGAAAGTACAGCTTATAATATAACACGAAATATTAAAGGGTACTGATAGGACATCAGTCTTGCAACGAGGTTGACAAAAGCATGGGAATACCAGTGTGATATGACAATTTCAACAATCAACAGAAGTACATATGAAAGGATAACATTAGTTAACAGAATCAAGGAGAATATTCACTGTTAAAAAATAATTTAGCTTAATTGAGAGGATATACTTATGAGTACAACTGGGAAAAGGGTGAGAGAAGGAGGGAAGTATGACAAAAGATAACTGTGCAGGGCATATCATCCATCCGAACACTAAACCATGAATGGCTGGATGGAGACTGCTCTTGAGCATTAAATTGTCAGCTATGAATGGTACCCTTCCTCCAGCGAGGGAGGGTGTGTTATTAGCCATAGGCGTCTTAGGGGGACCATGAATCATGGTGGTGATTATTGTGGCACGAGTAGAGATCTAGAATAAAAAAGGGGGGGGGGGGGTTGAGGGATAAGTTTATTAACTAGGTGCAGGACCGTTATGTAAAGCGTTTTTTAGTATCTGCTCATCTGGAGAAGTAAGCTGAATGAGAGGAAATTTAAATGAAAGTGAGGGGGGAAAGAACAGAGTAGGTGTAGAGAGAAAGAAAAAGGTGTAGGGTGAGAGTAGAGTATAAAAAGCGAAAGAAAAGGAGAAGAAAAAGAAACCACAGGGGACGGGTGGTGCCTCCAATCAACCTCCCCAACTAAAGATGACCGCCAGACTCTGAAGGAAGAGTGTGTTATTGGTCTCAGCAAGTGCAAATCTCTCTCTATTTGAATCTGATTAGAGAGAGATCTGTCGGCTGCCCATACAACTCAGGCCGATTCTCGATCAATTTCAGAATAGCTCCCCTCCCCCAGGAGTCCAGTGCAAGTTACACATTGCCTGTCTGTAATTTCAGGACGATTGACGAACGCAACAAAACCCCTGGCACTGTCCCCAATGTTAAATATCCCCCACCCGGTGCCCAGTGCAGGTTATACATTACCTGTCATAGGCAAATGCAGGGGGGGATTAGAGCTGCCCAGAATCCCCCTCAGACCAGAACCAGTGCAGTGTCTGGGGACAGGCACGAGTCGAGACACCAGAATATCTGAAGGCATTCTGCTGCTTAGAGCCCTGCCCCCTTTCTTTCCCTGTTACAGTTCCCTGTTAGACCTTGGATGGAGCAGCAGCATGTGTACAGGGCATGGAGCAGCAGTGTGTTGCGTTTTTTTCTTCAAAATTGCAAAAACGCTGCATGTAGCATTTTTTGGAGCGATTTTGCTTGATTCAATAAGCAAAACGCTCATTCATTCGAAAATCGCTTCCCAAAATCACAATCGTTAAGCGCTAGTTTTACTATTGCGATTTTGTTGTGCACTAGCCTAGTCTTTCACAACTGCTACTTCTGATCTCACCATGCAGTTCTATCCTCAAGCTGGGTGCACACTTGTCTGTTTGTGAGATCCAATGTTAATCAATTGGCTAGTGCACACTTGAATGTGTTTTCCCCATGCAGATAAAAAAAGACAGCAGTAAAGCACTGGGAGCATTTTCTCTATCAATTACATTTGCTTCTGTGATAAAACATGCATGTTTTCAGTCCTAGACATACATAGGGCTTGATTCAATAAGACAAATAGCATGACTTATCAGAGTAGCATAGCGAGCGCTTATGCCTGCTAATTGGCAATGACGAGAGCTCCACGCGTCCTGCCTTGAGCCCCTGCACTTCCGATCATTTTAAAGGACATTATCCCCGCACTTTGATTGGCCCAATAGACTGCCTGTCACTTGACAGGCAGACTATTGGGCCTATTGGGTCAATCAAAGTGCAGGGATAATGTCCTTTAAAATGATTGGACCTGCAGGGGCTCAGGCCAGGACGAGTGGAGCTCTCGTCATTGCCAATTAGCAGGCATAAGTTCGTAGCGCTCACTATGCTACTCTGATAACTCTCATAAGGCGTATTAACTCTCATAAGGCATGCTATTTGTCTTAGTGAATCAAGCCCATGGTGTGCAGAAAACACATACAGAAAACCGACAGAGGAGCGTGCTCCCAGCCTCAGCTTTCTCACTCTGTGTCCTTTAGGCTGGGTTCACATATGACATAGCGTGAAAAAGTAACATTTTCCAATGGTGCGTTTGCTGGTGTTTTTACCGCATTTTTGCTGCGTTTTGCGTTTTTTCATGCGTTTGCGGTTCGCTAATGGAAGATGCATATGCGCTTTGTATACATTATGCGAATCACTAGGAAGACAACAGGAAATGGAAACACAGGTATACTTTTGAATTAAAAAACGCAATACATATGCGTTACCATAGACTTTCATTATATGCGTTTTGGCAGCCAGCCTGCATATTATGCAACACTACTAGTGTCTGCAGAACAGTTGCTGTAAATCGCAAGTGCAGTACAGTATCCGGTACTTCTGCGTCACATAGACTAAGATTGCTGAATAAAACGCAGTGTTTAGAGCTGTGCAAGCGTTTCTGCCATGTTTGTACCCGGCCTCTGTGGAGCAGAACTCGCTCAGTAGACTAGGCAGCGTCACTTACAGCATGGTGTGAGGCTAGTTGTACAGCGGATCGTTCAGAAACAGCCTTATCAGTCTGCCAACAGCGAGTACACACGCGCTACTGTTGGCTAAAAGGCCGCACAGCGGGAGGGTCCGGTGGACCCGTCGTTGCCTTTTGTAGTGCGTGTGTACGCACCTTAACCTCCTTGCCGGTTATCCCGAGCTCAGCTCGGGGTAACCTGCGCAGGAGGATATCTCAGGCCCCGCTGGGCCGATTTGCATAATATTTTTTTCCCTACACGCAGCTAGCACTTTGCTAGCTGCGTGTAGGTCGCGATCGCCGCCGCTCGCCGCCGATTCGCCGCTACCCGCCGCGCCGAGCCACCCCCCCCGCCCCAGACCCCTGCGCAGCCTGGCCAATCAGTGCCAGGCAGCGCTAAGGGGCGGATCGGAGTTCCCTCTGACGTCACGACGTCTATGACGTCGGTGACGTCATCCCGCCCGGTCGCCGTGGCGACCGGGGAAGCCCTGCAGGAAATCCCGTTCTCAACGGGATTCCCTGCATACTCTGATCGCCGAAGGCGATCGGAGTGGGTGGGGGGATGCCGCCGCTTAGCGGCTATCATGTAGCAAGCCCTGGGCTCGCTACATGATTTAAAAAAAAATAAAATAAAAAAAAAGTGCGTCGCTGCCTCCTTGCCGGATTTTTTAGACCGGCAAGGAGGTTAAGGCACTGTGCCTCTGTACACAAGATCCTGCTGTGCACTAATTAGGAACTAGCTACAGATCTCTGTCTGCAAACCTACAGTGGCTTGCAAAAGTATTCGGCCCCCTTGAAGTTTTCCACATTTTGTCATATTACTGCCACAAACATGAATCAATTTTATTGGAATTCCACATAAAAGACCAATACAAAGTGGTGTACACGTGAGAAGTGGAACGAACATCATACATGATTCCAAACATTTTTTTACAAATAAATAACTTCAAAGTGGGGTGTGCATAATTATTCAGCCCCCTTTGGTCTGAGTGCAGTCAGTTGCCCATAGACATTGCCTGATGAGTGCTAGTGACTAAATAGGGCCTGATTCACAAAGCGGTGCTAACAGTTAGCACCCTGGTGAAAAGCCCTTTATCACGCCTAAACTCAGTTTAGGCATGATAAGTTTAGGTGTGAAAAGTTTAGGTGTGTTAAGTTTAGGCATGATAAGTTTAGGTGTGATAAGTTTAGGCATGATAAGTTTAAGCACCAACTGCGTTAGCACCGCAGTGCACAGCTGATCAAAAGTTTTGTGCTAGCAAAGTCTGGTGCACTTCGCATAGAGATTAATGGCGCTGCTTTGCGTGTGGGACTTTGCACGCTATCTACACTTATCTAAACTTAGCATGCCTAAACTTATCACACCTAAACTTATCACACCTTAACTGGCTTTTCACCAGTGTGGTGCAAAGGTTATCATGCCTAAAGTCTTTTAGGCGTGATAACTGAGTTATCACCGCTTTGTGAATCAGGCCCATAGAGTGCACCTGTGTGTAATCTAATGTCAGTACAAATACAGCTGCTCTGTGACGGCCTCAGAGGTTGTCTAAGAGAATATTGGGAGCAACGCCACCATGAAGTCCAAAGAAGACACCAGACAGGTCAGGAATAAAGGTATTGAGAAATTTAAAGCAGGCTTAGGCTAGAAAATGATTTCCAAAGCCTTGAACATCCCACGGAGCACTGTTCAAGCGATCATTCAGAAATGGAAGGAGTATGGCACAACTGTAAACTTACCAAGACAAGGCCGTCCACCTAAACTCACAGGCCGAACAAGGAGAGCGCTGATCAGAAATGCAGCCAAGAGGCCCATGGTGACTCTGGATGAGCTGCAGAGATCTACAGCTCACAGATCTACAGCTCAGGTGGGGGATTCTGTCCATAGGACGACTATTAGTCACCTTCCACCAGGACAACTACCCTAAAAATAAAGCCAGGGCAACAATGGAATGATTTACAACAAAACATATCCATGTGTTAGAATGGCCCAGTCAAAGTCCAGATCTAAATCTAATCGAGAATCTGTGGCAAGATCTGAAAACTGCTGTTCACAAACGCTGTCCATCTAATCTGACGGAGCTGGAGTTGTTTTGCAAAGAAGAATGGGCAAGGATTTCAGTCTCTAGATGTCATCTAGAGACTTAAATCCTTGCCCATTAGTGCAAAGCTGGTACAGACATACCCTAAAAGACTGGCAGCTGTAATTGCAGCAAAAGGTGGTTCTACAAAGTATTAACTCAGGGGGCTGAATAATTACGCACACCCCACTTTGCAGTTATTGATTTGTAAAAAATGTTTGGAATCGTGTATGAGTTTTGTTCCACTTCTCACGTGTACATCACTTTGTATTGGTCTTTCATGTGGAATTCCAATAAAATTGATTCATGTTTGTGGCAGTAATATGACAAAATGTGGAAAACTTCAAGGGGGCCGAATACTTTTGCAAGCCATTGTATCTACAAAACACTCCTGAGCAAACACAGTCATTAGAACAATTGTGCAAAGAATAGAAATCTTTTCTCTCGCACTCTTTGTTGTCAGTCTCTCAGGAAAGGAAACTTTTTTCTTTTCTAATCAACTCTGTGAAAGCATCTGGGGGGAGGAGAGGTGCTGAGGACAGCTATAAAACAAAACCTTCTGCTACGGAGAGTCTATAAATCAAAGCTGTGTATGATTGTTTACCAGTGACTGAGCAGATGTAGTCATTAGAACTATTGTTAAGGAAGCAGAAAGCTTTTTTCTCTCCAGACCCTTAAAACGTGCTTTCAGGACAGAGAAAATATGTTTTTCCCCTGGACTGACAGTAATTTATTGTGCCTTTGCCCATCATTGTGCTCCAAGCCACTGCCTGGACTGCCAATGGGTTGAAGAGTCTCTGGCGATCAATTTCGTCCTGAAATTGGTTGCATTGTCGGTCGGGCATGCACTTGTCAGCAATGATTTTCATCTGATTTGATAATAATCGAATCAGGTGGTTGATATGCCGCCAAATCACATGATGTATGTGTAATAGATTGTGGAGATGCCGCCGCGCGGTCTGGCAGCGGGGCGGCTGTCTCCGCGTTCAGTTTCCGCACAGCAGCATGCGTCTGGTTTGCCTGGGCCTTCTAGTGCACACAGATGGAGAGCCCTTTATGCCAGTAGGAGAGGGATCAGCTGATCAGGTCGATCAGCTGATCCCAGCGCGGTTACTGATTGGCTGAGTGGCGCAGGGCAGCGCGGAGGAGCGCTGCAGTATATATAGATCTTGCTGGTCAGTCTCTGGTTGTCTGCCGTTGCGAATACTTACGTGTGAGCACTCAGACCTCAGTCAGATCCCACAGTGTGTTAGAACCAGGTGGACCTGGGAATTCACACTTGGCCAGATTACTGCTGTGTTATACTTTAGACCACTTCCGGGGTGTTGAGACCAAGGACCTCACACCCAAGCTTAGGATCACTGTGTCATTGCTGTGTTATACTTTAGACCAGTTCCGGGGTGTTGAGACCAAGGACCTCACACCCAAGCTTAGGATCACTGTGTCATTGCTGTGTTATACTTTAGGACAGTTCCGGGGTGTTGAGACCAAGGACCTCACACCCAAGCTTAGGATCACTGTGTCATTGCTGTGTTATACTTTAGACCAGTTCCGGGGTGTTGAGACCAAGGACCTCACATCCAAGCTTAGGATCACTGTGTCATTACTGTGTTATACTTTAGACCAGTTCCGGGGTGTTGAGACCAAGGACCTCACACCCAAGCTTAGGATTACTGTGTCATTGCTGAGTTATTCTTTAGACTAGTTCCTGGGTGTCGAGACCAAGGACCTCACACCCCAGACTAGGACTGTGCTTTATATCGGTTATGACTGTTTGCTCTGTCGACCTCTCTCTTGCTTTCTGATTCGGTACCTCTGCATATCTGCCTACCTGTTGCCAAACTCTGCCTGTACCCGGTTAGCGAATCAGCCTTCTGTCTCTGTACCTTATCTGCTCGTGTGTTGCTGACCTGGCCTGCCCGACCCTCCAGGCTGTCACTCTTCCCTTGAGTGCTCAGCCTATCTGTACTAGCTGTGACACTATTCCACCAAGTGTCAGTTAGCTATTAGGACTCCTGCTCCTCAAAGAGTCCGGCCTGCTAGCAGCCAGTTGCCTCTACTCTTCTGGAGTCCCCTGGCTGCAGTACAGTCTATTATCTGATCACCAAGTATCACTGGTTGCCAGGTTCTCTCTATTCCCTCTCTCAAGGAGATAGTCCCTGCACAGCCGAGGGCCACCTGCCCCTCAGGTGGTTCCTGGCCGAGCTGCCTGTGCCTCCCGCCTCACGGGAGATAGCCTACAGTTACACCAAACACTTACACTTCATTAGGTGTCCAGAGGTTAGTCATACTTGTATTATTGGTGATTCTGCAGATCATCCATAATCAAGTATACATCTGTATTATTGATGATTCTGCAGATCATCAATAATCAGATTCTCTCTGTGTGCTGACACCAATCGTTACAGAACGGCAGACCTGAAAAACAAAATGGACGCACTCAACAGCCGTCTTGATGCACTCACCACCTCGGTGGAGAATTTCATCAGGGTGTTGGACGGTCATCAGACCCAGATTACTGCTTTGTCTGGGTCCATACAGGTCCTTCAGACGGCTATGAATGCAGTGCGATCTCCTCTAGTTACAGGCTTGCGTATGTCTGTACCCGAAAGGTTTTCTGGTCATAGATCTGACTTTAAGAACTTTAGAAATTGAGTAATGTTGTATTTTGAGTTGAGACCCAATTTATCAGGAACTGAGGCACAGAGAATTACGTTTATTAGGACCCTTTTGTCAGGGGATTCTCAAACATGGGCATATAGCCTTCAGGCAGGGCATGAGGCTTTGACATCAGTTGAGGAATTTTTTAAGGCCATGGTCATAATTTACGATGATCCGGACATTGCCTCTACGGCTGAGCGGAAGCTTAAGACTTTGTGTCAGGGTAAGGATCCGGTAGAGGTCTACACAGCTGAGTTCAGGAAGTGGGCTGTGTCAGTCAGGTGGGGGACATTTGCGTTATTAGACTGTTTTCTATCAGGGCTGTCAGACGCAGTCTCTGATTTGATGTTGGGACACCCTGAACCGAAATCTATTGATGAGGCAATCTCTTTAGCAGTACGGGTTGATCGCCGTTTACGCTATCGGAAACAAACCCGGGGTAAGAACACTGTAAGATATGTCTCCTACGCCTCTCCTCCACCCGTTTCACCTCCGCCAGAGCCAATGCAAATTGGACAGTCAAAATTGACACAGGTGGAAAAGAATCGCAGGAAAACAGAACAGCTCTGTTTGTACTGTACAGAGAAGGGTCATAAGGTACAGAATTGTCCTAAAAAGTCGGAAACCGCTGCCGCCTAGGTATAGTCAGAGGTAATACCCTAGGCGCGCAGTTATTACCTCTAAACAATAATCGTCTGCTCCTTCCCTGTTCCGTCACATGGGAGAGTCAGACTGTCTCTGTCAGGAATGTATTGGGGTGTTTATGATGTAAGGATAATATTTTCATTTTCCCATTTTTATATCTGCTGTGGTATGTCAAAGGTGTAGATATGCAGGCTAGATTCATGGACTGTTCATGTATTTGTGGGTGGGTCACTAGACCTACATTTGCATCTAAAGAGGTCTTCAGTGAATAAGACCAGTCACCTTCAATAGGCAAGGAAGCAGCTCATTAGGCCACTAGCAGTCACTTTTGATCTGCTGTCCCAGGTGTGATTGTCTGCGTCTGTCTACAGGCAATTACAGGCAAACTGCTACCTGTAACCAAAAGGCAATCTTTTCATGTATGTGCTAAAATACACTTTAACCTAGGAAATAATGTTGAGGAAGCCTTTTGATGTCTGGTAGGATACAATCTTACCTATTGAATCTGCCAACTTCATAGGCTATCAGGAAACTCGGTAATTTACATAGCACAGCCTGATGCAATGTTGAAAAGCCTCACTACAATCTTGTGATGTATAGACTTTTTACCTGCGGGAATGTTGAGGAAGCGTTAATCAATTGTCACCTGCCGTGGGGGAAGTCCCTTTTGATGATCTGAGAACTGAGACAGAAAAGGATATGACGCGCGTTATGTAGGAAATTGAATTATTCCTGGATATGGACATGTGAGTGGCCTCAGGCCATCCAGGGGACTATATAATCCCAGCTTGGGACTGTCACAAATCGTAGTTCTTGGAGGTAGCTCACACGGCTAGAACTAACCTGGTTCCTGACCAGAAGTGCGTACCCCCCGCAACAACACCAGATCGATACACTGGTACGTTTATTTCCCGTTTATTTTGGTAAGCAAAATCGCTTTGGTGTTGTATCTTTGTAACTCTTAATTTTGTACCTTTTTTACTTTGTTTTTTGTAATCTTTTGTATATATTCTGTTCTGCATTGTTCCATGTTTTTCTGGAATATTAAATTATTATTTAATAAGCTTGACTTCTGCCGTACTAAACTAACACTCATAGCCTAGAGGAGACTGCAGTGTAGCTGTGTATAAGTCCGTGCCTAATTGTATGTTTGAGCAACACTACCATATGAAATTGTAATTGCATTGTGTGTGGGGGCGTTTGTCATACGTTGGCCTAGAGCGCGCAGCTGACCCAACGTACAATACGCCAGTGCGAGTAGCTAACAGTATCGTTCGAAACGACTGTTAGTGGTTTTGCTGCACGACAGTGTAACTTGCATTACAAGTCAGTGTCTGATTGTGCTGTGTTACTGTACAACTGTATTGTGTGCGTGGCGTTTTCGTATTCGGCCTAAGCGCAAAGCTGACCCAAATACGAAAACGCAGATTTCGTGTTCAGCCCTCGACAGCTGAGGGGACGTGTCTAGCAACGCTAGTGGTGGCAGTGGGAAGTGTTTGAGGGGTTCCAGCCTTGTTTGTAGCTTAAATAAGGCTGTTCCCCGCTTAATCTGATCAAACCCACAGTCGGGAACCGTATACGCAGGCGTGCCGCGGGCCGGTTCCTGACATAATTGGTGGCAGTGGTGGGATCGTTTAGTACATTAGTACGCAGTTTAGCTCGCTATTCTGAGTACTAAAGGCTGGAAGCTTGCTAGAAGCAACTAGCCTACAGAAGTCTACTCAGTGCAGAATCTATATACGTTTTTTTTTTTTGTTCAAAGATACACACTTGGTATTTTGCTTTCCCTTCCCCCCTTTTTCCTTTTATTTTTTGCAACACGATGGCTCAGAAAGCATCCAGCTATGCAAGGCAAAACAAAGAGATACTACTCAACCTGTGTGAGCACAAAGGCATCGAGACGGTGAGCGGCCAGACTAAGGAGCAGTTAGTTCGTGCGCTCGAGGAGCATGATGAGGCAAAGCGAGCCCGTGCTTCAACGTCAGCGGATGCAGATCACGACACGCCAGAGGAGGAATCGCTCCCGCCACAGGATGCGAGTGGAGACGATGTCCTGGATGATCCACCGAACACGGAGATGACATCTCTGGAAGCCAACCTACAGCTACTAGGTTCAGCTGAGCCCGAACTGCGCCTAAAGCTGATTCTGGAACATCGGCAAGCAGAGAGGGAAATACGACAAGCCCAGAGGGAACAAGCTTCCCAGCGACTCCAGGCCGAGAGGGAAAGACTCCAGGCCGAGAGGGAACAAGTTGCACAGCGACACCAGCTGGAGCTGGCTAAACTTGAGCAGCAGAACCGGTCTGCTGGACCTGCAGAACGCGAAGGTAAGCGAGTCCACAGAATCCCCCTGGATAAGTTCCCCGCTATGGACAAGGACTCTGACATAGACACTTTCCTACAGAGGTTTGAAAGGACTTGTCGGCAGTATGGGGTGCCCCGTGAGCAGTGGGCAAGATAACTCACACCAGGGCTGAGAGGCAAGGCCCTGGAGGCGTTTGTGAGTCTCCCCCAGGAGGAAGAAACAGACTTTGAGGCGATTAAGAAAGCCATCATTGCGCGATACCACCTCACGCCAGAGGTGTATCGAAAACGTTTCAGGACAGTGCAGCGAGGTCCAAATGACAGTTACCTGGATCATGCGTGCAACCTGCGCACTGCCTTCCAGCAGTGGTTAAAAGGACTGTCAGTGGAAACCTTGGATGCCCTGCAGGAGCTGATGATAAAAGACCAGTTCCTCCACACTTGTCCTGTTGAGGTCCGGCTGTTTGTGCTGGATCGAGAACCAAAGACAGTGGATGAGGCTGCGGAAATGGCTGATTCCTACACGGCCCATAGAGCACCTGAGTCCCGGAGGACTACTACGCCCAGCTGGAGAGGAGAACAGATTGCTAAACCTGTTTCACCCAGCACCCAGAGGAGGCAAGCACCGCTGTCTCCTGGATTCAAGCAACCAACCACTGACACTCGGAAATGCTTTGTATGTGACAGGGTGGGTCATATCAGCACGACTTGCCCAGAGAGGAAGAGGGAGGCCCTAAAATCCAGTGAGGCCTCAACCCCCCGTGAAGTCCCAACTGCTCTGTGTGCTACCAGGAATGCCACTGGCTATGCAGAGAATCTGCAGCTTGTCACGGTTGGGGGTAAAGTTGCCACAGGGCTGAGAGACACTGTAGCAGAAGTGACTCTCATACATCCCCATCTTGTGAACCCAGAGCAGTACATACCTGGGAAAAGGATTGCTGTCAGAGAAATCGGGGGTGTCGCCCCAGCCATACCCACCGCCTTGGTCCACCTGGATTGGGGGGCCGGCAGCGGATTTAAAGAAGTTGGGGTAACTGACAAAATCCCCACCAACGTTTTGCTGGGTACTGACCTGGGACGGTTAGTAGCCCGGTATGAGCGTACTCCAAACCCCGTGGAGCCTGCATCCCCAGCAGAAGTTCAGGACTCTTGCCAGGTGCTGTTTGATAATGCTGTGCAAGTGGGGAGTGCTGGCGAGACCCCAGGGGCTATGGACTGTGTGCTAGGAGCCAGCCCTAGTGAGTCTCCAGTGCCTAGGCCTGGAGTGGGACATGTTGATACGGAGAATGCAGAAACTGATGATGTCATTTATGACGCACGGACTATCGAGGCGATCGATGCAAGAACTGTTGATGCTACTTGTGAAGTGCTGAGTAGCAATGTGTGTAATGATACAGATAATGTGGATGTTTTATGTGATGTCCCAAATGACAATATATGTAGGGCTGATAATGCTGATGTCATATGTGTTGTACTACATAATGCTGTGTGTCATGTGGACACTCCGTCAGCTGCAGGAGTAACCAGCGGCGCTCGCTGGGCTGCAGCAGGTGGACTGTCCACTGAAGGGGCAGGTGGCACCAGGCCAGATCTTCCCCCTTCAGATGGTTTCAAGACCAAAGGTGATGTGGTTTATGATATGTGTAAGGTGGGCACTCCCTCAGCTGCAGGGGTAACCCGCAGCGCTAGCGAGTCTACAGCAGAGGGACTGTCCACTGAAGTGACAAATGTTGCTGAGTCAGCAACATCCAGTTCGGAACCTGGCCCTGAGGGCCCAGGAGCCTCTCCGTCTGCAGCCTTCCTAGAATGTGTGACAGGCAGCACTGAGCTCTCTGGGGCTGTTCGATTTGACAGCATCCTGGAAGAGCTCAGGGGGCTAGCCAGCAGGTCACCAGCTGGGAGGGGCGGGCTGAGAGGGTTCTGGGAAGTTATTCCCTCGGAGCTGTCCAAAGGGGAAGAGGCAGACCAGCAGATAATCGATCCCCAAAGGGACCGAGAGATAGCTCCTGCCACTATAAAGTGCGTGTAGCGACGGTTGGAACCCTCCCCCAGCTGCAGCACTGTCTCTATGGTCGCGAATTCACAGTTGTCACTGACTCGCATTCCCCTGGTTGGTTACGTCAGGTTGCCAAGGGCAACGACACATTGCAGCAACCTGACCTAGCTTTCCAGTCCTGTAGCTTGGAGCTAAGGAGTTACCCCCCCAGGCCCGGCCGTCAGTGTCGGCTTTGGCAGGACGATTCGTTAGAATCATCTGCCGGCGCCGTCTGGAAGAGGGGGCGTGTCAGGAATATACTGGGGTGCTTATGATGTAAGGATAATATTTTCATTTTCCCATTTTTATATCTGCTGTGGTATGTCAAAGGTGTAGATATGCAGGCTAGATTCATGGACTGTTCATGTATTTGTGTGGGTGGGTCACTAGACCTACATTTGCATCTAAAGAGGTCTTCAGTGAATAAGACCAGTCACCTTCAATAGGCAAGGAAGCAGCTCATTAGGCCACTAGCAGTCACTTTTGATCTGCTGTCCCAGGTGTGATTGTCTGCGTCTGTCTACAGGCAATTACAGGCAAACTGCTACCTGTAACCAAAAGGCAATCTTTTTATGTATGTGCTAAAATACACTTTAACCTAGGAAATAATGTTGAGGAAGCCTTTTGATGTCTGGTAGGATACAATCTTACCTATTGAATCTGCCAACTTCATAGGCTATCAGGAAACTCGGTAATTTACATAGCACAGCCTGATGCAATGTTGAAAAGCCTCACTACAATCTTGTGATGTATAGACTTTTTACCTGCGGGAATGTTGAGAAAGCGTTAATCAATTGTCACCTGCCGTGGGGGAAGTCCCTTTTGATGATCTGAGAACTGAGACAGGAAAGGATATGACGCGCGTTATGTAGGAAATTGAATTATTTCTGGATATGGACATGTGAGTGGCCTCAGGCCATCCAGGGGACTATATAATCCCAGCTTGGGACTGTCACAAATCGTAGTTCTTGGAGTGAGCTCACACGGCTAGAACTAACCTGGTTCCTGACCAGAAGTGCGTACCCCCCGCAACAACGCCAGATCGATACGCTGGTACGTTTATTTCCTGTTTATTTTGGTAAGCTTTGGTGTTGTATCTTTGTAACTCTTAATTTTGTACCTTTTTTACTTTGTTTTTTGTAATCTTTTGTATATATTCTGTTCTGCATTGTTCCATGTTTTTCTGGAATATTAAATTATTATTTAATAAGCTTGACTTCTGCCGTACTAAACTAACACTCATAGCCTAGAGGAGACTGCAGTGCAGTGTAGCTGTGTATAAGTCCGTGCCTAATTGTATGTTTGAGCAACACTACCATATGAAATTGTAATTGCATTGTGTGTGGGGGCGTTTGTCATACGTTGGCCTAAAGCGCGCAGCTGACCCAACGTGCGATACGCCAGTGCGAGTAGCTAACAGTATCGTTCGGAACGACTGTTAGTGGTTTTGCTGCACTACAGTGTAACTTGCATTACAAGACAGTGTCTGATTGTGCTGTGTTACTGTACAACTGTACTGTGTGTGTGGGTGCGTGGCGTTCTCGTATTCGGCCTAAGCGCAAAGCTGACCCAAATACGAAAACGCAGATTGCGTGTTTAGCCCTCGACAGCTGAGGGAACGTGTCTAGCAACGCTAGTGGTGGCAGTGGGAAGTGTTTGAGGGGTTTCAGCCTTGTTTGTAGCTTAAATAAGGCTGTACCCCGCTTAATCTGATCAAACCCACAGTCGGGAACCGTATACGCAGGCGTGCCGCGGGCCGGTTCCTGACAGTCTCCACTGAAGCTTTTATAGACTCTGGTTCAGCGGCTAACTTTATAGATTACGAGTTTGCAAAGAATTTGGGGGTTCCCATACTTCCGTTAGACCAACAGGTTTTGGTCACTGCGGTAGATGACTCTCCTCTGCAAAGTAGGCATCCCTTATCGCGAACCCCGGAGTTGATGTTCAGTGTTGGGGTGCTACATAAAGAGAGTCTACAGTTTCTGGTCCTGCGTATGGCAACCTCCACCGTTATTCTTGGCATGCCATGGTTACAACTTCACTCCCCTCAGATAGATTGGGCTTCAGGTCAGCTAACGAGCTGGTCTACCCATTGTCATCATCACTGTTTAGCGAAAGTAACCGTGGGTAACACCAAGATTCAGGTTAAAGGTGTGCCAACTCAATACGCAGAATTTGCTGACATATTCTGTCCCAAATCAGCAGATAAACTTTCCCCCCACCGTACGTTTCTGATTCGGTACCTCTGCATATCTGCCTACCTGTTGCCAAATTCTGCCTGTACCCGGTTACCGAATCAGCCTTCTGTCTCTGTACCTTATCTGCTCGTGTGTTGCCGACCTGGCCTGCCTGACTCTCCAGGCTGTCACTCTTCCCTTGAGTGCTCAGTCTATCTGTACTAGCTGTGACACTATTCCACCAAGTGTCAGTTAGCTATTAGGACTCCTGCTACTCAGAGAGTCTGGCCTGCTAGCAGCCAGTGGCCTCTACTCCTCTGGAGTCCCCTGGCTGCAGTACAGTCTATTATCTGATCACCAAGTATCACTGGTTGCCAGGTTCTCTCTATTCCCTCTCTCAAGGAGATAGTCCCTGCACAGCCGAGGGCCACCTGCCCCTCAGGTGGTTCCTGGCCGAGCTGTCTGTGCCTCCCGCCTCACGGGAGATAGCCTACAGTTACACCAAACACTTACACTTCATTAGGTGTCCAGAGGTTAGTCATACTTGTATTATTGGTGATTCTGCAGATCATCCATAATCAAGTATACATCTGTATTATTGATGATTCTGCAGATCATCAATATTTAGATTCTCTCTGTGTGCTGACACCAATCGTTACAGTATGGCTACCTTAAGCATGCAGGAAGTCATATGAAAATACTGATCTGAATTTCAATTCTTCAGGAGGGTGCTTCAGCCCAAATATTTGTATAAGAAACAGTGGTAAGAACTGTCCGCTCTCACGTGGTGGCGTTTCCCATCCTGATTCCTCTGTGTGTCTTCTTAAGGAGCTGCATGAGGATCTGGATACTATCCACCCAGTATTGCTGATAGACTCACATAAGGGTGGTGGGGTTAGATGTATAGCTTGTTAGCCACAATCAGTGGCGTAACTAAGGAGCTTCGCGCCCCAGTGAGAGTTTTACATGGGGCCTCAAGCATTGTATTGATATGGAGCCCCAAAACATACCAAGGAAAGCAGCAGTGTCAGAGAGGTATAATCAGAGTAAGAAAACAGTTTAAAGGGACTCCGAGCAGTGCAGAAACTATGGAAAGATGCATATCATTTTAAAGCTCTCTTTCTCCACTTTCCAATGATATATAAACCACCACCCTACGCCTTTTAGTTTTCGCTATTTTCGCGATCGAAATTGCCATGGCCGCGATTTAGATCGCGAAAATAGAGAAAACTAAAATGCGTGGGGCGACGATCTAAAAGTCTTTTTCAGCAGAATGGAGCTGCTGACTTTAGGAAGACACCTAAATCGTCGCCCTACGCCTTTTAGTTTTCTCTATTTTCGCGATCAAAATCGCGGCCATGGCAATTTAGATTGCGAAAATAGCGAAAACTAAAAGGCGGAGGGTGGCGGTTTATATATCATTGGAAAGAGGAGAAGGAGAGCTTTAACCGTCCTGGCGGTAACCCCGAACGTAGTTCGGGGTAAGCCGCGCAGGAGGTTTTCTCAGGCCCTGCTGGGCCGATTTACTTAATTTTTTTTTTTGCTGGACGCAGCTAGCACTTTGCTAGCTGCGTCAGCACACCGATCGCCGCCGCCCCGCGCTCGATCGCCGCTAATCCGTCACAGCGCACTGCCCCCCCAGACCCCGTGCGCTGCCTGGCAATCAGTGCCTCGGGACTCCCGCTGACGTCATCCCGCCCCGTCGCCATGGCGACGGGGAAGCCCTCCAGGAAAGCCCTGGGCTCGCTACATGATTTAAAAAAACAAAAAAACCAAAAAACTGCTGCGCTGCCTCCTGGCGGAATTTTTTATACCGCCAGGAGGGTTAAAATGATATGCATCTTTCCATAGTTTCTGCACTGCTCGGAGTCCCTTTAAGGATTACAACTATGCAATGCACATATAGAGGTGTTCATCATCAGCATAACACCAATAAAAAGCTAAGAAGATGGATGAAGGAGGGTCCACTCTGGCCCAAGGGCACCAGTGTGATCACAACCTCTGCATCCCCTATTGCTACGCCATTGGCCACAATCCATAAAACTGCCAGTATTTTTTAGTTTTGTTTTTTAGGAGGTGATAAAAATGGCAAACTCTGTATATTTCTAATAGTTGTATTCCAAAGCAAGTAACTCTTTTGATCATCACCTTGGAGGGAAGTGTAATTTACAGCTTGCACTCTCCTCCCCTGACCCAGAGAACGCTTCCCGGAGTTTTCACTTAAAGTGAACTGAGCACCATTTTTAGCACCCAGAGTATCTCAATAGCACATGAAAAATGCATGCCAACAATATGTCTCATTAAAATAAACTTCCATTTTACCTTTTATTTTACATTCAAAGTAGTTTTATTAGCCTACTTCTGCAGGTCTGCACGTCCGTCCCCGGCCACAGAAATTTCAGGAAGCAAATTATTTTATTGTAGCCATTACCAAAAAGTAAACAACACCTTTTCATCAACAGAGGGGGGTGGGTAATTAGGACAGTTTCTTCAAAGAGATTATTTAGAATTAATGTGTCAAGATAGCATCTCTGACTTCTATAAATTTGGACTGTGAGAAGGGGAAATTCCAGTGAAAGAAAGGGTGCTTAGTTGCCTGATATCGTAGAAGAAAAATATTTCATACTCACCCAGGGCTTCCTCCAGCCCCATGAGCATGGATGCATGCCTCACCGTCCTCCCCAGTGCTTCCATTCGGCTGCAATTAGTCCCGGTAATCTGGCTCAGTCACGCCAGTTGGGTCTTTTGCCCATTCGCGGAGGGGCCTCGCATGCGTAGAAAAGCAGACTGGCACAACTGAGCCAGATTACCGTAACTAATTGCGGCCAGAGGCACTCGGGAGGCTGGCGAGGGACGCATCGGTGCTCATGGGGTTGGAGGAAGCCCTGGGTGAGTATAGGATCATTTTATTTTGCGATATGAGGCCTCTAAGTATAGGTGCACAGTAAAAACTTACCTCCCTCCAGCTCCAGCGGTGGTATCTGCTGCTCCTCCAGACCGGCGGCCAAGACAGCGGGCGTTCAGTCCGGCGGGCGATGTGGATGGCAAGCGTCCTATCACATTCTGCTGCTGGCGTTATTCTCAGCCAATCAGGAAAGGGATGGGGAGGGTAGATGCACGCGGCTGAAGGGGAGGACCTCTCATCATACAGCTACTGGGAGCATCATATGCTGGGAAGCGGCCAAGAGGCCACAATCTACCCAGCAGTCGGTCGCGATCGACCTATTGGGCACCCAGGGTCTAGAGGCTTCACCTCTCTCCTTACCTGTCTTCTGCACTTCCCTGGGCCCCTTTGAACAATTTATGACATTAAAGTGAAAGATTGCTTGTGACCACAAACCCATTTGTGTATGGGCTCAGGTGCAAAGTATACTCCATGCCTGCACAGTAGCACGGTGCCGCACTTCTTGGCTTTTGTCTCCATGCACCAGCCTGCTCCATGTACTGCGCAGGTGCTAACCTACTGATGCCTGCGCAGCGCAGATGCACTTGTGCACGGCCGTGGAAATGAAGAGGGTCCCAGAGGAAATGAAGGTGAAGGGTTGCGGAGGATCAGGAAAGCCTCTGGAGCATCCAGAGGCTTCCCCCTACTAACATATATAACTTTTTAGTTACAGGTTTACTTTAACACAGGTTCCTTGCAGCCTCTGTAGGCCTACCCAGCAGGCAATGTAGTGTCAGGTGATGAATATGAAAATATGCACCCGTGTTCATCCTTTTCCTATTCTGAGAGGATATGTTGATACAGCCAGGTATGGCTCCTGAAGTACAGGACAGTGCAGTTGTTAGTGGTTTAATTTGGTACACAAATTGGTGTTCAGAACAAAACTGAATTGTATGTGTTGCTAAGTGCAATTCCTTAGATGAGGAAATCAGTACCATCAAGTCTAGAAATGTAAAGTGTACTTGTAAGGAAAAAGGGCCCCAAACGCATACTTACATCAGTAGAGGGAAGCCTCTGGATAATCCAGACGTTTCCCGTCTCCCTCACTGATCCAGCGCAGGGACCCCCCTGAACCACGTCGACAAAGCCTTGTCAAGCAGCAAGCAGTGCGCGTAGCTGCACTCCCGTCCCTGAACAAGTGTGGCCACACTGCACAGGATGGCTCATGCCTGCGCAGTAGCGTGGAGCCGCTCGGTCTTGGTGGAAAAGCCCGAGCAGCTCGGTGCTACTGTGCAGGGCGTCATGAGCCATGTGGCCACGCTCATTCACAGATAGGAGCACAGCCATGAACTTCCAGAGGGTTCTGGCGTCCAGTGGTGGTCTCGGGGAATATATGGGAAGCCTCTGGAGGATCTAGAGGCTTTTCTCTACCGAGGTAAGTATCTGACTTTCGCTCTTTTGAAAATTACAGGTTTGCATCAAAATATATGACCAGGAAAGCAGGAAACATTTCTTCATGTACCTAAACAGGTCCATAACATTTTGCAACACACTTCACCTGTAATAAAACAACCACATACTGGTTTAAATTGTTTATTGAGCATGGTCATTGTTCGTTTATTTTTAATTCAAATAATGGGCATTAGTCTATGAATAGGATGATATTTTCAGGCAAAGTAAAATGTCAGTCAACAATGGTCTCTTAGTGGAGTTGCTCAGTTCTTTCTGATAAGAATCAACTTCCATAGGCCTGTACAGAGTTCAGTAGAGACAATAGCAGTGCTATAGCACTGGACATACACAGTTCGCACACAGTACATTAAAATATCCAGCAACACAAGTACATACATAGTTCATGCATGATATGAAAACACCCAGCAAAACAGGTACATGTTCATTTGATAGAATAAAGTAAAACAAAAACAAGAAACACTATGGCAAGGACTCTGGTCTTTCAAGCTTCCAATCTAGAGGGTAGTGGGGAGGTAACACTATGTACAGTGGCTTGCAAAAGTATTCAGCCCCCTTGAAGTTTTCCACATTTTGTCATATTACTGCCACAAACATGCATCAATTTTATTGGAATTCCACGTGAAAGACCAATACAAAGTGGTGTACATGTGAGAAGTGGATCGAAAATCATACATCATTCCAAACATTTTTTACAAATAAATAACTGCAAAGTGGGGTGTGCGTAATTATTCGGCCCCGAGTCAATACTTTGTAGAACCACCTTTTACTGCAATTACAGCTGCCAGTCTTTTAGGGTATGTCTCTACCAGCTTTGCACATCTAGAGACTGAAATCCTTGGCCATTCTTCTTTGCAAAACAGCTCCAGCTCAGTCAGATTAGATGGACAGCGTTTGTGAACAGCAGTTTTCAGATCTTGCCACAGATTCTCGATTGGATTTAGATCTGGACTTTGACTGGGCCATTCTAACACAGATAGGTTTTCTTTTAAACCATTTCATTGTTGCGCTGGCTTACGTTTAGGGTCATTGTCCTGCTGGAAGGTGAACCTCCGCCCCAGTCTCAAGTCTTTTGCAGTCTCCAAGAGGTTTTCTTCCAAGTTTGCCCTGTATTTGGCTCCATCCATCTTCCCATCAACTCTGACCAGCTTCCCTGTCCCTGCTGAAGAGATGCACCCCCCGAGCATGATGCTGCCACCACATTTGACAGTGGGGATGGTGTGTTCAGAGTGATGTGCAGTGTTAGTTTTCCGCCACACATAGCGTTTTGCATTTTGGCCAAAAAGTTCCATTTTGGTCTCATCTGACCAGAGTACCTTCTTCCACGTGGTTGCTGTCCCCCCCACATGGCTTGTGGCAAACTGCAAACTGGACTTCTTATGCTTTCTGTTAACAATGCCTTTCTTCTTGCCACTCTTCCATAAAGGCCAACTTTGTACAGTGCATGACTAATGGACAGAGTCTCCCACCTGAGCTGTAGATCTCTGCAGCTTGTCCAGAATCACCATGGGCCTCGCTTGAACAGTGCTCTGTGGGATGTTCAAGGCTTTGGAAATCTTTTTTTAGCCTAAGCCGGCTTTAAATTTCTCAATAACTTGATCCCTGACCAGTCTTGTGTGTTCTTTGAAATTCACGGTGTTGTTGCTCCCAATATTCTCTTAGACAACCTCTGAGGCCCTCACAAAGCAGCTGTATTTGTACTGACATTAGATTACACACAGGTGCACTCTATTTAGTCATTAGCACTCATCAGGCAATGTTTATAGGCAACTGACTGCACTCAGATCAAAGGGGGCCGAATAATTATGCACACACCACTTTGCAGTTATTTATTTGTAAAAAATGTTTGGAATCATGTATGATTTTTGTTCCACTTCTCATGTGTTGGTCTTTCATGTGGTATTCCAATAAAATTGATTCATGTTTGTGGCAGTAATATGACAAAATGTGGAAAACTTCAAGGGTGCCGAATACTTTTGCAAACCACTGTAAGGTGGTAAAGGGGCTAGTGGATGATGTGCTGTGTGTCTGACAGGAATATTACACCGGTAATTAAAGTGACAGAACTGTAGTAAATGAATCAGCTGTTAGCCACCCTGGCGGTATGGACGAGCTGAGCTCATCCATCCGACAGGGAGATTTCCTGTTTCTCTGCCCCGCCGGCTGCATTTTTTTCTCATCAGAGGGATTCCCCAGGATGGCTGGATGCCTAACTGCACGCTGTGGTTAGCGATCTGTGCTACCCCAGCGTGCAGAACAAGCATCCAGCCACTCTAGGGAATCCCTGAGCAGCCAGCGGAGCAAAGAATGTGTGGGGGTTCCCCCTTGTATGTGGAGGCTGTGCCTCTGTGTGGGGGGAACCCCTACTATGGTGGCTATGCGGGCAGGGATCACCCTCTGTGCAGGCAGGGGGATCCCCCTTCTATGTGTGGGTAGCCTATCCCCCCTGTCTGTCTGTTGAGTAAATAGATCTACTCACCCGAGGGCTTTCTCCAGCGATGGCTGCGGCGCACACCCTCCTCCATCCCGTTCTCTGTACAGTTACATTACGAGACTTACCAAGCCCCTAGGGTGGCTGGATGCTTGTTCTGCACGCTGGGGTAGCACAGATCGCTACCCACAGCATGCTAGGAGGGACGGGGGAAGAGGATCGGGAGGATGGGACATCTGGCTACCTGTAAATCTGGCTAAACACCTGGCCCACTATATACCTGGGTAACCACCTGGCTCATTATATATCTGGCTACCTATACCTGGCTGCACATCTGACTACCTATACATCTGGCTAACTATTCCTGGCTGCACATCTGGCTACCTATACGTCTGGCTAACTAAACCTGGCTGCACTTCTGGCTAACTATACCTGGCTGCACATCTGGCTACCTATACATCTGGCTAAATATACCTGGCTGCACATCTGGCTACCTATACATCTGGCTAAATATACCTGGCTGCACATCTGGCTAGCTATACATCTGGCTAACTATACCTGGCTGCACATCTGGCTACCTATAAATCTGGCTATACATCTGGGTCTTATACTCACCATTGGCGTACTGATCCCTCGCCGCGTACCTCTGATAGCTTCCCCAGTGTCTTCTACCATGTCCCTTGGCAGATTTTGCTTCTCCCTCGGCGATCACATGTCTCCCGTTAATCAGAGTTGATGACACCAGGGTCACACAGCATCATCAACATCTTGCAGAAAACACCTTTTTTTATTGAATTCAATACAATAACCTGTATTGAATTCAATATAAAAAAAATTGATTGCATAAAAAAAAATGGTTGAAAATTATTGGAAATTAATTCAAACACTTTTTGCACGGAAATCCTGGGGAAATTGAACGCCAGGGTGGTTATTTACTGGTGTAAAAAAATCAGGAGGTCTAGACCAGGTTAAAGTTAAGACATTAAAGAGACCTTGATGAAATAATTATTTAGTAATTTGGCAAACCCACATTCCACTTTCTAAATTTCCTTTCTACCTCGACTTGTGCTTCAACTGGAAACTTTAAGCGGTATGAAACTCTGACATAATATCCAATAAAAAGGGTTTCCCTACCTTTTATTACCCATACAGTTATCATATTTGCTTTTGTGCACAAGTATTAATATTGATTTGCAAATTACAAGTTCCCAAAGTACAGTTTATTTGCTCTGAAAGCTGCCATTGCATTTTAGTCATAGCTGCAGTATTTAAATATATAGTAATGTACCCAGTGAACACTTCTGAGCTCTCTCTGATCTGCACACATTTAGAAGGACTTTCAGCACACGCTGCTTGATGGATACTAATTGTATCAACAGGGGAATATAAACAAAAGATAATATTATCACCACTTTGGATGCGGATGCTACTGCAAAAAGTAAGTCCAGTGTTTAACTGTTTGTGTGAGAGAACGCGGAAAATCCGCCGCGTGTGCTGCTGAGGAGGCGGCGGATTCCGCGTCCAGTGCGGCAGTTTGCACACGGGAGCGTGCGTCTGGTAACAGGGCAGAACGCCAAAAAGCCGCCGCATGTAACAACAGTAAGGCGGCTGGTTCCGCGTCCAGCACGGCGGTTTGCACGCGGCAGCATGTGTCTGGTGTGGCTGGGTCTGTTAGTGCACACAGGCTTAGGAATACGCAGAGGCGTATCTAGAGGGGTGCAGGCATGGCTTGTGCCATGGACGCCACAGCACCATGGGCGCCATGGCTGCCTCCTCCTCCCTTATGCTTCACCACCATACTGAGGGATGCCTCTCAGGCATTTGTACCTGCTCTTATATTGGAGGACATCTTCCATTACCTATACTGGGGGGGGTCTACTTATATTTGAGGACACCTGCCAAAACTATACTGGGGGATTACTTATTCTGAGGGGAACCTCTCATTACCTATACTGAGGGACTACTTATACTGGGGGGATACCTCTTACCATTCATGCTAAAGAAGGCTACTTATACTGGGGAGACATCTATAACAACATATACTGGGAGGGCAACGTAACCATGGGTCTACTTATACTGGGTGAATTACCTCTGGCTACCTATACTAGGGTGCTACCTCTGGTTACTTTTACTTGGGGATTAACTCTAGCAACCTATACTAGGGAGACTTGTATCATTGCATTATGGGACAAGGTGGTCTGGTGGGGGGAGAGGGGGGGCGCGCAATTTTAGTGTTTGCCATAGGCACTATGTCACCCAGATACGCCCCTGGGAATACGCGTGCGCGCGCTGAGAGGCAGAACTCTTACACTGGGCCAGGAGAGATCAGCTGATCACGCCGATCAGCTGACTTCAGAGCAGGTTACTATTGGTTGATCAATTAGGGGTGGTGCCGGAGAGCACTACTCCATATATAGTTATTGCTGGCCAGTCTCAAGTTGTCTGCCGTTGCGAACACTACGTGGAAGCACTCAGACCTTAGTCGGATCCAACAGTGTGTTTGAACCAGGTGGACCTGGGAATTTACACTGAGCCAGATTAAATTGTACTGTTATCTGTTATACTTCAGACTAGTTCCAGGGTGTAGAGACCACGGACTTCACACCCAGACTAGGGAACTGGTGTTATCCATCTGTTATACTTCAGACTAGTTCCAGGGTGTAGAGACCAAGGACCTCACACCCAGACTAGGCATTGTTGATATCTGTTATGACTTACTGCTTTCCTGACTATGCCTTTGATCTCTGATTCGGTACCTCGCATATCTGATATTCCGTTGCCAGACCCTGCTTGCCTTAGATACCGAATCAGCCTTCTGTCTTTGTACTTTATCTGTCCGTGTGTTGCCGACCAGGCGTGCCCGACCTCGAGAGCTATCTCTCCTCTTAAGAGATAGTCTCCAAATCAGATAGTGACATCCACCTTCAGGTGTCGCTCACTCTCTGGTCCTTCCTATCTCCAGCCTGACTCCACCCCTTGGAGAGTCTCAGGCTGCTGGAAGGTTCCTGTGCCCTCAAGAGCAGTATTCCTTTACTGCCTATGATCACCTGCTCAGCAGGTGCATTACTCAAAGTACTACTGTTACACCAAACACTCACATACCTATAGGTGTCCAGAGGTTAGCAATATATCTGTATTATCGGTGATTCTGCAGATCATCAATAATCAGGTATATATCTGCATTCTTGGTGATACTGCAGATCACCAATAATCAGATTCTCTCTGCGTGCTGACACCAATCGTTAGTTTGAATGCTGTTCTGCAAACAATTTTTTGTTGAAGGATATTATATACTGTAAATAATCTTTTTACAGCAAAGAAGAAATGCTGAGTTTCATACCACTTTAACATGTTGTACATAGTCTGTAAAGTTCATAAAATATACACACACACTGTATATACACACATACATACATATATACACACACACACACACACACACACACACACACACACACCTGTATATGTGCACTGTGAATACTTCTCCCTCTAATAAACAATGTCACAAACACTTTCCAAATTAGACAATCTGGATCAATATTTGGCGTTTGAATGAGTTACATTTCCTGTAAAATGATAACTTTATTTATCATGATTAACATATATATATACTGTGTTACCCTGAAAATAAGACACAGTCTTATTTTAATTTTACCTCCAAAAGATGTGCTAGGGATTATTTCCTGGGAAGGCTTATATTTTGAGGGGTATAAAATTGGACGCTAAGTTAGTGCATGGGGAGGTGTGCGGTTTCTTACCACACCTGCCTTGTGGCTGCATCCCACTCCGTTCACCTGTAAACGGCTCCAGTATCCTAACATGGTCGGGTCCCTTTGACCCGGTCACTGCACATGCACTGTATGCTGGGTCGGCTCTGTGACCACACTCCCCTCTCGTCATAATCAATGAGTGGTGGGGATGCATCAGCATGCATGCGCACATTACGAAGAGAGGGGAGTGCAGTCACGGAACCGACCCAACATATAGTACATGTGTGGCGACTGGGCCAAAGGGCGCCAACCATGTTAGGATACTGGAGCCGTTTACAGGTTAACGGAGGGGGATGCAGTCACAACAAAGGAGGTGCAGTAAGAGACTGCATACCTCCCCATATACTAGCATAGCGTCCAGTTTTCTACTGGTATACAGCTAGGGCTTATTTTTGGGGGAGGGCTTTTATTTTTCAAGCATGCTTGAAATATAAGCAAGGTGTAACGATCGGTGTAACAGAGAGGGTCTGATTACCGGTGAACTGCAGTATCACCGAGAATACAGAATATACTCGATTATTGGTGATCTGCAGTATCACCGATAATCAGATACATCTACTAACCTCTGAACACCTGAGATAGGAGTGAGTGATTGGTGTAACAGTAACACAGAGGATTGTACCTAAGGAGTAGGTACAGAGGCAGTAAGGAGTACTGCACAGAAGTATGCTCCTTCCGAAAGCCTAGACTCTCCCGGGGAGGAGCTAAGCAGGATATGGGAAGGACAGAGCGTGAGTGACACCAATGAGCGGGTGTCACTAACAGATCTGGGAACTGCCTCCAACAGTAAGGCTAGTTCTCGAGGTCGGCAAGCCAGGTCGTCAACACACAGACAGATAAAGTACAGAATCAGAAGGCAGATGCGGAATCCAAAAACAGGCAGGGTCAGGCAACGGAGAATCAGAATAACGAGGTACAGAATCAGGAGGCAGGTAAAGAGTCCAGGAACGAGCAGAGATTGGCAACAGGATATCAGAAATAGCAAGGTACAGGAACAGAGTTCAGAGGAATAGTCAGGCAGGCAGAAGGTCATAACAAATAATACAATTCAATATTCCTAATGCTAAGGTGTGAGCGCCTTGATGTCGACACCTTTGGAAACTATGCTAGAACACAGAAACAGACAAGGCCTGAGTGCTACCACGTAGTGATCGCAACGACAGACAACCAGAGAATGACCAGCACCCAGTATATATCCGCCTGTGCTCTCCGGCACCTCCCTAAGTGCTGGACCAATGAAATTTGCTGTAATTGTCAGCTGACCGGCCTGGTCAGCTGACCCTACTCTGATTGCCATAAGAGTTCTGCCTCTCCGCGCGCACGCGCGTCATTCTGAATCTAGGTGGACTATCAGTCCCAGCCACACCAGCACTGCCCTGCAATGTCCCCGCTGACCCATGCGCGGGGTTAGTCGCACCGCTATCTGCACCGGCGGCCGCCTCCCCACGCTGGGTCAAAGTGTCCGCAACAGGGCCATGCGCGCCAACCGCCGCGGTTTTTCCGCATTCCGCCATGCTCTCTATGGAAACAGCCGCCTCACGCTGGGTAGAGGCGGCTGATTTTCCGCGTTTCCTTGCACAAGGGCTTATTTTTGGCAGAGGAGATCTATAAAACATTCTTGGCATAAATCCATTCATATAAACATTAGCCTGACGTGCATTTCATGGTCGAACGGGCCCTTTCTTTAGAGACCAACTTGTAACGCTTCATACACAGAAGCCAATTTTTCAATAGATGACTATCCCAGGGTAAAAATGCTCACTGGTCAAACCATATTTCTACCAACTACGCCACTAATCACCATCTAATATTCTCTTTTCTTCATGGGTCTCCTGACTTACGGCTCCACTTTTGTTCACTGCATCTTCTATGCTTGCTGCGCCAGTGCCTTGCAGTGCTCACCACTCCCTGTCATTATTGTCCATAGATAGTAGTGACTGTAGCCTTCTCCCCTATAGCTGTCTGTAAGGTAGAGCTTGTTTATGCTCCCTAGATCAGCACACACACACCAATACCAAGGGAAAATAGCAATTGGTAATGGTGAGAAATGCAGCATAGCGCTCATGTAGTCAACACTCTCCTTGCTGTGAGTTTTATAAATGTTGGGCTCATCCCACCAGTGTATTTTTAAATTTGAGGTCAGTAGAACTGAGGTCCAGTTATCCTGAGTTAACACAGAAATGAAAGTGAGGTTGTGCAAAAATATGAGAGTAGCAATTACTAACTTGTTTTTAAAAATCAAACTGTAGAATTGTCAAGTTTACTGCCAAGGCCACATTCAACTTGAGCTATCTCAAAGCCAATAATATGGCCAGAATATTGTGGGCTCTCAAAGGTGCCCTGGGCAATGTGACCCTTTTATATAGCTCAGGGTACCCTTACTTTACTACTTACTGATCTACTAACCTGGACTAGATAAGCTGTACATGTCAAGAGTAAAGATGCTAAATGCTAATAATTCCAACTTGCATGCATATTTAATGCAAACTATATGCAACTTGAAACTGGGCAAGTTGCATTTAATTTGTATTAAACTGCATGTGTGCTGGACTTGCATCAGCAACTTTTGTAAAGACATTTGAATAATGCATGGTTATTCCAGGTCAATTACCCACTATGCAGTGAAAGCAGAGCTTTCTTTTTAAAAGGAAAGGAAAAACACGATTTTACACTTTTATATCCCATCAGGCTTACTTTAGGGTCCATTAATATGAATGGTTAAAGGGGGCATGTCATGAGCATCCCCATAGCTCCCAACTGTCCCTTTTTCGGAGGGACAGTCCCTTTTTGGGAGCCCTGTCCCTCTTTCATCCTCATTTGTCCCTCTTTCAGGACATTGTCCCTCTTTCTATGTAAATATATATATTTCTATACTAAAAATGTGTTTGATTGACTCTAAACTTTATTCCCAACATTTAAATTGATATAATACTACATTTTAAAATGTTACTATGAAGTAAAATGAACCAGGATAGAAAGGACCAATGTAGTTTGAATTATAAAACATATTTTCCTTATGAAATCTTTAAGGTATGCGTGACTAGAGGTGTGGTGAGGGCGTGGCCAGGGGTGTGGCAGGGGTGTAGCTTAAGTGTCCCTTTTTCTCATCTCAAAAAGTTGGGAGGTATGGCATCCCTGCAGCTCATAATTTCATTTCACAAGCAGCCCAGGTGGCAAGTGTTAAATAATGCATACATCCTTTGACGGGTACCGTTAAGTAGTGGCACAACTTATTCATCAAATTGCCACACAAAGTATTTTGGCAATGACTCAGCCATAGATACCATTAACAGAGTATTCCTGTCTGCCGCTTGCACTGTATTGCCCCCTACCAAAACACCATCAGCCACTGGGGACAACCCCTGAACTGTCTGGCAGCTATTCTAATGATTTTTAACTTCCTAGCATATGCATGTGTAGGTACATGCTATATTTAGAAAACAGACTATGTTGATATTCACTGCTGTCATGCATAATTGGATATTTTGCTATCAGGGTTTGTCAGCTGTTTCACCAGCTCCATGTGTGCATACAGTAGACTTTAGTTTTTGTGTTTCACTTTTACTTATTTCACTTTTACTTAAAAAACTATTGCCTTGGGATACTTGAAAATAATTGCTGGTTGTCTGGCACCCTGTACAGCTTTTGTATAAATCACTGCTAATGATGTTCAAGTTCTTATCTTCTTCCTGGGCATCACTGTATAAGCCCAGCTTGTGATACAGGGTAGTTTGGTCTATAGACTGAGATATGTCTCTGCTCATATAAGTGTCACTGTGTTTCTCTTCATAATTAGGAAGAATATCACTCTTGCTGTCTGTCGGTGTTCTGCCAGTACTGGTGTATATGTTATTGTAAACACTATGAGAGTCCATTTGTGTGCGTTTCTCCAGACAACTAGTGCACATATCACTCTGGATGCTCTGAGACTTCTCTATTGCAGTCTCACCATAAGTACTGCATATATCTCTCTGGAGCCTCTGTGGTGCCACATTCTCTGCCTGTACCATACCAGCCTTGGTGTATACATTACTATGGACACTTTCAATGACGTTTTGTGTATGTTTTCCACCACCACAGTTAGTGTTTGTAGTCCTTTTGGGACTCTGAAAGTCTTTGTTTTCTGTATGGGTCCCGCTGCAACTAGTGTATATATTGCTGTTGGTGCTCTGCAAGTTTTTGATGCCTGCCTGTATACTGTCATCACTAGTGGATACTTCACTCAAAAAGTTCAAAGAATCCTTCTTTGCAGGCATTTCACCACAGGTATACAGATCAACTTGGAGGCTTTCATTCTCCAGCTGATCTTCGCCACAGCTAGTGTAGATATTACTCTGTAAGCATTCATACCCTTTTATCTCAGTCTTTGTCCCATTAGTGTATATGTCTCTGTGACAGAACGTGGACTCAGTCTCTTTCCCAATGCAACTAGTATGTACATCTCCTTTCAGACTTTGGAAGTCCCTGGTCATCTCGACTTTACATAAATTAGTGTTTATTATATGACCCTTTGGGGTCTGAGATTCTTTGATCTTCATTCTATCAGATTTTCTGTGGGGATCGCTCTGGATGTTCAGAGAGTCCATATTTATGGTTTCTTTCTCTTTGCACGACCTCCTGTCAAAACTGCTTTTAATGGGAGAGGCGCTAGGATCCATTCTTTTGCTATTTGATTTCACAATGGTAATATTCGATGCAAGTGCTTCGTTATTTTTCAGCACATGATTAGCACTAGGGTTAAGTGAAACAGTCCTTTGGGTTTCACTGATGCATTCATGAAGATCCCAGCTCGTCACTGATGTAATCCTGATTGGCTCGAGCATGCTTCTTGCTGACAAACTACAGGTTGACTCTTGTGTAGCATGATCACTCAGTGATGTGTCAATGATAGACCCTTGGTTGTCAGATCTTCTCAGTAAGCTATGGTCCGTGGATTCCTGTGCTAAGCAGCTTCTCAAGGATGTGTCATCGGTGCTCTCTTGCAGTAAGGTGCTATTCACAGGCGTATTGCTGCTTAACGCTTCTGTTAATGAACTTGTTACTGATAAACTGCTTGAAGATTTAATGGCTTGACTGCTGGAGGAGGGAGTTTCAGATGTGTTGCTGTTTGTTTCATTGCATGGAACTTGGTCAGCTGCAACAACTGGCAGGTTTCTAAGATCTATAAAACAGAAGTATTATGTTGAGTTCTGCATTTTAAAAGCAACTAGTGAATACAGATGAAACGTTATTGCATTTGTGTAAAATAAGTGTGTTTTCCCTTAACCTGCTGAGCGGTCTGGACGAGCTCAGCTCGTCCAACACCGCCAGAGGCTGCCGCTCAGGCCCTGCTGGGCCGATTTTCACCAAATAAAAAGCAGCACACGCAGCCGGCACTTTGCCAGCCGCGTGTGCTGCCTGATCGCCGCTGCAGCGCGGCGATCCGCCGCGTGCAGCGGCGAAAGAGGGTCCCCCCAGCCGCCCGAGCCCAGCGTAGCCAGAACAAACAGTTCCGGTCAGCGCTAAGGGCTGGATCGGAGGCGGCTGACGTCAGCTGACGTCCATGACGTCACTCCGCTCGTCGCCATGGCGACGAGGGAAGCGAAACACGGAGGGCCGCTCATTGCGGCCTTCCGTGTTATTTCTTGCCGCCGGAGGCGATCAGAAGATCGCCTCCGGAGCGCCCTCTAGTGGGCTTTCATGCAGCCAACTTTCAGTTGGCTGCATGAAATAGTTTTTTTTTTATTTAAAAAAAACCCTCCCGCAGCCACCCTGGCGATTTAATCAGAACGCCAGGGTGGTTAAAGTGAACTTTCAGCCCAATTTTACACCTGAGGCAAGCATTGCAATGTGACGTGCAGCCCCCATTGCATCTCACAAAACTGCATTCATATGACCCTGCGGCAGAATGTGCCAATAAGGTCATATGCATAGCATATGGACAGGAAGTACATCACTGGGCTTCCCGTCGTACTTGTGTTGATCCATGCATGCATGCCGCACAGCCCGCGCCAACAGATGTAAAATTTCTGCATAATCCATTGAATTGGATGCATTTCTTTGCAGCTGTGTCATTGCAAAGTCTCATGTTAACACACTGTTGACTTTGTGGTGGGTTGAAAACTTCCGGCCCAACACAATGTGATGGGGTAAGTGTACTAAGCCCCAAAACTTTCTTTGAGGTTGCGTTACCCCGAGAGCAGAAAGGGTAACGCAATGCAAAGAAGGAGGCCAGGTATAAAAGGAGCCTCAATGAGAAAAACACTGAAGAGGTAAACAATTGTATCTATAGACATCATTCTAAATAGGATTCTACTGAAATCTCAAATTCTTATTTTAGTTTAAAAGTGAAAAATCTGGGTTTAAATATTTAGCTTTGCCACTGGCATATGATGCTGCATGTTACGTTAATTCACCTCCTATACAGAGTAGTAATAGTAGTAACCGACAGCAATAGCAGTAATCAAAATTTGTTTCTGTTCCCTGCTGTCAAACATGTTTTCTCAGCAAGTTTTAGGACCCTTGATTAGTTATCAGGATATTTCAGCCTAAAGCACAAAACCTGTGGTGTATTGCCCTGGGTTATAAACCCTTATAATGAAATAAGAAAAAGGTAGTATCAGTACTATAAATACATGTTGATCTCGTGTCACATGACACATCAAGACTTCAGGCACAAACATTCTCCCAGCCCCTTACAGACACTCACTGGCACAGCTTGGGAAACCCAGTGGCGGTGTAGTCAGAGCGGCTGCTGCAGACACTGAAGGCACAGAAGCTGCACTGGATGAACATATTTGAAGAAAGCAGCTGGAAAATATTTTATGTTAGATCTTGTTTTGTATACAGGTGCTACAACTGGCCATAATGAACTGCCAGATTTCAAATTCGGAAGTGCAGATTAGTGCAATTTTTGAGGCAGTGATGTGAGTCTTGGGCAGAGGTCAGTAGAGGGTTAAAAGATAGAGAAAACACAACACTCCATATGAAGAAAACACAGCACTCCATGTGAATAAAAAATGTACTTGAGGTTTTGGCAAATTTATTAAAAATAAAAAAACTGAGAAATTAAATGTACATACAGGTGAAACTCGAAAAATTTGAATATTGTGCTAAAGTTCATTTATTTCAGTAATTAAACTTAAAAAATTGAAACTAATATATGAAATAAACCAAAGTGGTTTTTTTGAGCATTTTGGCAGCGCTGCGATACGCTAGCGTTTTGCCAAAACGCTCAGCTGATGTTAATGGATGGGGCAACTTCCACAGGAGCGTTTGCGTTTCCCAGAAACGCAAACGCAGGACCTGCAGCATTTTGGGAGCGTTAGCGCTTCAATGTAAAGTATTGAAACGCTAGCAGAAACGCTCAGCAAAACCTAAACTGAGCGGTTTTGCTAGCGTTTTGCGGTTCAGCACACTGTAACAAAATTAAAAATAATTCACAGGACCAATCAGGATAAAAACGCGAAACGCAAAACGCTACACAACCGCTGAGCAAAAAAATACACTTTTGCAAAACGCGACCGAAAACGTGCATGAATCCGCTTGCAAACCGCTCAGACAAAACGCTAGCGGTTGCGTTTGCGAATTTCAGTGGGTTCCAGCCCTTAGGGGGAGTGATTGGTGATTGGAAGGAGTGGACAAATAAGGACTATCGAGCCCTGATAAATCTTATTGAGTTGGGCAACGAGAGTGGATGGATGGAGACTGTGGGTAAGAGACTGGAAGAAAGAGAGACAATGAAATATAAGTTTAAAAGGAGATTTACTTCCTTTCCACCTTTCTCCCTTTGTCCGAGTGTTCAAACATTTATATCTTTGCTGGAATCAGATATACGGAAACTTTAGATTGAGCCCTGTTTTGGATCTAATTTAGATCCACAGGAGAGAATGGCATTACAATAATTTCAGAAAAATTAGCGTTTGATTGTGAAGCCCTCGGACAAAGGGAGAAACGTGGTTGTAATGACTGTGGAACAATATTGTATATGTGCCATCATATATTGAGCCACAAAGGGCTTGATTCACAAAGCGGTGTTAACTGTTAGCACGCCTGTGAAAACCCCCTTAGCACGTCTAAACAAGCTTTTCGCGCATAAAAAACTTTACGCGCGCAAAACTTTATGCGCGTAAAACTTTACGCGCGTACTGCACAGAGTGCAGGGCGCTCCACGCGAAGTGCCCATTAAAGCCTATGGGACTTAGCGCGCGTAAAACTTTGCGCGCGTAAAACTTTGCGCACGCAAAGTTAGCGCGCGATCTGATTGAGAAATCCGGTGCTAACCTACTTAGCACCCTGGTTAGCGCGTCTAAAGACTTTAGACGTGCTAAGTAGGTTAGCACCGCTTTGTGAATCAAGCCCAAAGAATGTTATTGTAGGGTCTCCCCACCCAGGGTGCTTGAGAACCAGCGGGCATTAATTTTGTTAATTGATGAAGCAGTCGAGAAAGGGATTATTAACTACTTTAGCCTCCTGGACACAGAAGCCATGTACGCGCGCTCCCGGCCCGAGGTTTGTTAGCCAGGGAATCAGTGAATCGGGCCATGGTGCCCGATCACTGATTCCTCTCCCCCGCAGAAAAAGCAACAGCTTCTCTCGGAAGCTTCGCTTTTTCTGCTTCCTACGTCCCCCTAAGCGTACAGGTTACGCTTAGAGTGACATCATTGTAAACAAACTCAAAAAGTAAAACTACATCTAAATGTAAAAAAACAAACAAACAAAAAAAACCCCACATATTTACAAAACAAAAAAAAAATATTTTTTTCCATCCCACTCTCCCAAAAATACCCACATAAAATGTTTAATAAAAAAAACAAAACATTACAATACAAAAAAAAACAAAAACACAAATATTTACCTCAGTGTCTAAACTTTTTAAAGATCTATGTAAAGATGAAATTTTTTTTTTATTGTTATAAGCTTGTAAATAGTGATGGATGCAAAACGGAAAAAATGCACTTTTATTTCCAAATAAAATATTGTCGCCATACATTGTGATAGGGACATAATTTAAATGGTGTAATAACCGGGAAAAATGGGCAAATACAATACGCGGGTTTTAATTATGGAGGCATGTATTATTTTAAAACTATAATGGCCGAAAACTGAGAAATAATGATTTTTTCCAGTTTTTTTCTTATTCTTCCTGTTAAAATGCATTTACAGTAAAGTGGCTCTTAGCAAAATATACCCCCAAAGAAAGCCTAATTGGTGGCAGAAAAAACGAGATATAGATCAGTTCATTGTGATAAGTAGTGATAAAGTTATAGGCTAATGAATGGGAGGTGAACATTGCTCGGATGCATAAAGTGAAAACGACTGAGGGCTGAAGTGGTTAATGTTGAGGTAGGTCATTTTATGAAAGCTGATAATCCAGTTACCCCTACGTTCTACGCATTGCCCACAGTACATAAGAACATATATAAACCACCGAGCCGCCCAATTTTTTCAGGCTGTGGAGCATTGACGGAAAAAAATTGCATATATGTTGATCACTTTACTTTACCCCATGTACACAGTTTGCCGTCTTTTGTAAAAGACACTTCACATCTTTTGAGTATTCTGCAGGACATGCAATTGCCCTCTGGTTCTCTCTTGGTTATCCTGGATGTGGAGGCCTTATATTCATGCATTCCCCAGGCAAAGGGGGTGTTGAGGCTTGGGGAAAGTTTTCTTTCAGAGATGAATGATAAGGAAAGTGAACACAACAAGTTTCTTTTGAGATTGCGGTTGTCCATTCTGGAGAACAATGTTATGCTGGGGCGCATACTTTGTGACCACCAGCGCAACAAGCCTAATTAGCTGGATAATGGAAGAGGCTCCACAGATGGACACAGGAGTAATGAACAAGGGAGCAAGATTGCCCAGAGCAACTGCAGCTCTGGGCCGCCTATCAGGCTAGATGCTATGTGATACAATACACAACAGACGTAGTCGGTGACAGGCTTGGGTCATACATGATAGATCAGATGGCAGTAATACAGAAGGGCTAGGCAAATTCGTAGTCAAGCAGCAGGCAAGGGTCGGAACACAAAACAATATACAATATTACAATAATACAAAACTGACTGACTAGAGTACATATATATTGTGCTGATGCGCAATATATGAAATGTAGCTCTCAAATAACTCAACATTCACACTGAGATAGATAAGACTAACAGGTAGTAGAGTAACTAATGGCAACCGCTGCTATAGTTCGTCCTCAAGAACAAGGCAAGAACAAGGCTAGAAGGAATACTACCAGTCACCAATGTGGAGCTGGCAGAATCCACACTATCAGGATCAGAAGGACTTTACTGACCCCCGCAGGTCAGCAAACGTCCAGCGGACATGAAAATACAGAGCAAGGCATCATACATTTCTACAATAACAACTTTCAGAGCATAGACCCAACGACAACTTAGAGAGCTGACCGCTATGTCGGGCAGGGTCTGAAATGGGAGGCAGACTTATGCCGGCATCAGCCAATGGAAGCAGGTATGCAAATTCCCACACAGCTGAATGGTAATCATTCAATCCTGAGCTGGCTTGATTACCATTTGCTAGCTGAAAGACTATCATAACAAATACATGCAGTACTATGCAACAACATGCATGTAGGACATCCAGGGCTATCTGGCTGCAGTTCAACTGCAGCAAACAATAGGAGGAATCCTGACAGCATCCTGAACTGCTCTGAACTGCAGAGTGATTGCAAATGACAATAAGACTCACTGCGAATGTGCAACCGAATACAAGCAGACAAGTCAGAACTGCCCAGTTGCAGCTCCACTGCAAGCGACAGGACATGCTACAGGAGAGATCCTGACAGTACCCCCCTCCTTTAAAGGCGGCTTCCAGATGCCTATACAAGCTGGCATAATTCTCCTGAACTACCCAAACCAGAAAATCAGATGCAGAAAATCCAGCAAACTGACTGATAACTCATGAAGGTCGGGACAGCACGACAAGACCAAATTCCAGAATCAGTCACACCAAGACTGAACCAATCGGAACCAGAACCTCCAGAACCATGCCCATCAGTACTACAAGCCCCAGTTTGATCAGGGCTGTGGAGTCGGTCCAAAAATCCACCGACTCCGAAGTTTAGGATTCCACCGACTCCGACTCCTCGACTCCTCTAATTTGCATATTACAATTTTGTTGATTAAAAGTATGTAACATGAAATTCGTCTCTTAACTGCCAACGCTTAGGAATTTTACAAGACAACTGAAGTGAGAAGGATATGTAGACTACTATATTTATTCCCTTTAGACTAAAACTAGTCCTTGGTAAGAGTACTTGTAAAAGGTACAAACCGGAACAAAGAACATCTATCAGGCCCTAGGCAATGTAAGTGTGGGTACATGTAAGAATGATGTGCAGGTAATCTGCAGGGGAATGAGGAGATTCTTCCTCTATTACACATTCTTCATGCACAATCTGAACAAGGTTTATGGGTGACAGACAACACCTCTGTGTTCAATGTGCACAGCATTCTCAGTGGATTCCCTGCAGCTCTGTGGGGAGTGCATATGTAGAGTATAGTACTACTGTTTAACAAAGTAAACCTGAGACAGATGAAATTAAAGTTTTATACATACCTGGGGCTTCCTCCAGCTGCCTTCAGGATAATCAGTCCCTCGTTGTCCTCCTCCACCACCTGGATCTTCTGCTATGAGTCCAGGTACTTGAGCCAGTCGGGCGTAGTGCGCATGCACACACTCCGCTGCCAGGAGCATACTACACCTGTGCAGCACTATTGCGCAGGTGCAGAATGTTCCTGGCTGTGGGAGCGGCATGCGGCCGGACAGCGCTGACTGGCTGAATTACCAGGACTCATATCAGAAGATCCGGGTGGTGGAGGACAGCGAGGGACTGATTAGCCTGAAGGGGGCTGGAGGAAGCCCCAGGTATGTATAAAACTTTACTTTTCATCCGTCTCAGGTACCCTTTAATTTGTAGTCACCAAACCAAATTTTAACAACGTATCAAATTATTTGATTTCATCAGCAAAGGGAGTGCATACATTTGCATAAATCAGCATCAGTGCAGAATTATTTCCATCTCATTGACCATCTCTATTAGTGACACAGCTACACATCAGGCTTTATTCTTACAGCATAGATGTTATTTAGTATATATAAGAGATTCCTGCGTACACATCATATATACAGTCACAATCAGATATGTATATCTGACCTTAAAAATACGGGGACTGCTTTATTGAAGCAGCACAAGTAACTAATTTTGATTGGTTTATTTCATTTTTGTGGACTAAGCACAGCTATTACTGTATATATACATTCTTTTTAATGACTATTATCTGAGAAATAGAACATTTTATCATATTTTCTATTTTAATTACAGTTACAAATTCATTAGGAGTCGGTGCATTTTTTCCCGACTCCAGGCACCCAAAATTGCCCGACTCCACGACTCCGACTCCACAGCCCTGAGTTTGATACCCATCAGAACTGTGATTTTCAGGAAAAAGCCCCCCGAAACTCTCTAAGCGATACCCACCACCTTCCAGGGACTGTCCAAAAATGCCAAACCTTTTGATGCAATGCCCACCGGAACTGTTCTTTCCAACACTGTACCCACTGTCGAACCAGTCCAAGGCACCAGGACAAATTTCCTCAGAAATCTCCCAGAACACTTTGAAGCTCCATAGAGTTACCCAAAGGTAAGAACGCCCTTTAGGCTCACATGGAGAACTATCAAGAACCCCTATGGAACCTGGGGCAATTCCAGAGTCAGGGTTACAAGGACAAACATTGAGATCAGGGCTTTCAGGGAGCAGAATCATCTCTGGGCATGCAGGCAGATTGGCAATATCAGAACATGTCACCATTAAGGAAGCATCTGAGTACGCTGACACACAAGACACACTTGGGCATTCTGCCACACAGAGCACATCTGGGCACACTGGTACAAGAGAAACTTCTGGGCATGTCAAGGAACTGCGGACCTCAGAGTCAGTCACGATAGGACTGGAACCAGGACAGGACAGAAAATAATCATGATTAGACTTTACAGTTACTGGACTCTCACTAAAGAATGCAGAATCAGGCTTAGGTGTAAACGATTCCACCAAGGTTATTAACAAGTCATGTTCAGGGGCATTAACAGGACAGGGCAAATCTTCTGATATATGCACTGAACTAGACAGAGTCTCCACAACTTCCTCTGAACTGGACAGAGACTCATCACCTACTACACTGGATTTGAGCTCCAAAAGAGCAGCAAAACAAGTCAGTATTGCAGCAACCCCCACTGAACTGGGCAAGACTGAGGAACTTGCTGGACAGGAAGGGGTCTCTGGAACCTCTACCACACTGGACAGAGAACCAGAATTTTCCAAGATACAAGGCAGGACTGAAATTCTGAGACTTCTATAATTTTTACCAGAGAGTCAGAATTATCCATGTTACAGGGCAAGACTTCTGAAACATTCAGAGGACAGGGCTGGAGTTCCCTGGCTGCTACCACATCAGGCATGAATTCAACAACATTATCTAAATCAGACTGTGTACAGGGTAAGGCATCTAACATACTTGCTGACGAGGACAATGCGTCAATGGCTTCTACTTCACTGGACAGAGATTCATCAAGCTTAACTAGACGGGACTGTAACTCTAAGACAGCTGCTAAACAGGTGAATATTACTGCAACACCAACTGAAGTAAGCAGAACCTCTGAGTCCTCTGCTAGAGATCTTGAAGCATCCAAAGTACAGGGTGAAGCATAAGACTCCACGACCTCAGCTTCACTGGACAGGATCACTGAACAATCCATGTTGCAGGGCAGAACCATGGAAGCACCTGCTGGACAGTATAAGGATTCTGTGACCTGAGCTTCATTGGACAGAACTACTGAGTAAGTCATGGTACAGGGTGAATTTACTGGAACATTTTCTGGATAAGGCAATGATTCTGGGATTTCAGGTTCTAATAACAGATGCTCTGAACCATTCGCGGAACTAGAGAAAGGTGCTGAAACAGGAGGATCAGGACACAGAGTTTGTGAATCTGAACCACAGTTCTTCAACTGTGAAGTTACAAAATTCAGATGCTGGGGTTCTAAGGTTACTAAACATGATTGCTGAGACTCAGGAACTGATGTAGTGCCTATATTGGTGTCTGCTGGATCATATGGTTTGCAGGATGCAGAAAACAAATCAGTAGGAATTTGTCTGTATTTTTTCGCAAAACGTTTTGCAATCAATTTAACAAATTCCAGAGGGTCATCAAAAACCTCCTTGTTTTCATCAGAAACTTCCTCAGCCCAAGTTCTCATCTTGCTATCAAGCAGGTATAAGATAATAAACCTGGACTGCTGAAATGCTGTAGCTGATATAAAGAAAGAACACAAATTCAAAATTTTGCAATTCTGCAAGAAATTCAAAAAATACTTATTGCCACCATTAGAACGGCCTAGAAAAGCAAGGTGTGCATCTGGAACAAGGCTAGCAGGTGATGTCGTTGCTAGGGGCAATGGAGAGACTGAATTGACATTGGTTACTGAGTGTTGCTCACACTGACTCCCAGAGTGATCATTCAAGATCTCATTCCATGCATCAATTAAAGGAACCACAAAGTCATGCACACACAGATTCATTTCAAAGAAAAAGCAGACTCAATGCATGCATGCAAAGTTATGTTACTCTAACAGTGTAAAATTCATAGAAATATTCTCGATCATTCTCCAAATTATAAATCAAAGCTTCAATTTCCCATTTTTCAAACGGAGGATCCCATTCATTCTTGTCAGGAACTAGACAATTATTCTGGGCATAATTTTCAGCTTGAACAGTCTGCAGGAAGCTAGCAGAAGTGGGCTTGGCTTGGTTTACTTCTGACAGAGAATCAACTTGACTAACTGAATCATTACTAGGAACCTGATGCATGGTTGCTAAGGGCAATAACAAAACAGAATGAGCATTTTTTTCTTTACAGAAGGTAATTGCTTAGGGATTCTCAGCATCACAGGATCAAAAATGGAACATCTTAAGTTAATGTGACTACACAAATGACTGGTTGCTATGGGCAACGACCCTGCAGTTTGAGAAAGCTGATTGGAATTACCTGCATCCTGATTGTTTTTGGATGCAGCTGACGGACTAGCTGCTAGGTGTTCATTGAGAGGATAAGGTAGTGTAGATATTCTTAACCAGTTATGGACCACAAAGGCTATAAATTCTAGAGGCTTTTCTCTCCGAGTAGTGTGATTCAAAACAACTGCACAATCAAAAAGTTTGCCTTTGAACAGAGTGCAAACTATCTGATCAGCCCAAGTAGAAAAAGCTGTGGCCTGAAAATCTGGGTTTAACCACCCTGGCATTCTATTAAGATCGCCAGGGTGGCAGCGCAGCAGTATTTATTTTTTTTTAAACCATGTAGCTAGCCTAGCGCTAGCTACATGATTCCCCCCTCCCGGCAGCGTCTTACTCACCTTTCCGATCGCTTCCAGCGCATTAGCCCATCCGGAAATCCCGTTCTGAACGGGATTTCTTGGAGGGCTTCCCCTGTCATCATCGACATCATCGGGAGTCCCGTTCGACCCCGCAGCGCTGCCTGGCACTGATTGGCCAGGCTGCGCAGGGGTCTCGGGAGGGGGGGGGGGGCCTTACGTGACGGGTAGCGGCGCATCGGCGATCGTCCCCTACACGCAGCTAGCAAAGTGCTAGCTGCGTGTTTAAAAACAAAAAATTGTTAAGATCGGCCCAGCAGGGCTTGATCGGCGCCACCTAGCGGTCATGGACGAGCTGAGCTCGTCCATACTGCCAAGATGGTTAACAAAAAAATCTAACCAATTCTGGCATACATTTGCTTGCTGTTTCACAGTGAAGCTTTTCAAATCTTTGAAAAAACAAGGAACCATAACTCACTGTGTCACATGTGGGTTTGTGTTTGGCCCAACATAATGTAATGCTGGGGGGGGCATACTTTCTGACCACCCAGCTCAACAAGGCTAAGTAGCTGGATAATGGAAGAGGCTCCACAGATGGACACAGGAGTAATAAACAAGGGAGCAAGATTTCTCATAGTAACTGCAGCTCTGGGCCGCCTATCAGGCTAGATGCTATGTTATACAATACACAACAGACGTAGTCGGTGACAGGCTTGGGTCATACATGATAGATCAGATGGCAGTAATACAGAAGGGCTAGGCAAATTCGTAGTCAAGCAGCAGGCAAGGGTCGGAACACAAAACAATATACAATATTACAATAATACAAAACTGACTGACTAGAGTACATATATATTGTGCTGATGCGCAATATATGAAATGTAGCTCTAAAAAAACTCACTAGCTAAAACACAAGAAATGACAATTAACAATTAACAAGACAGACAACAGATAGACAGACTGAATGCTTAGCCAATCTAGTTGCTGTTTCAGCGACGGCAACATTCACACTCACATAGACAAGGCAAGAACAAGGCTAGAAGTCACCAACATGGTGCTGGCAGAATCCAAACTATCAGGATCAGAAGGACTTTACTGACCCCCGCTGGTCAGCAAACGTCCAGCGGACATGAAAATACAGAGCAAGGCATTATACATTTTTACAATAACTTTCACAGCATAGACCCAACAACAACTCAGAGAGCTGAACGCTATATCGGGTGGGGTCTGAAATGGGAGGCAGACTTTTATGCCACCATCAGCCAATGGATGCAGGTATGCAAATTCCCACACAGCTGAATGGTAATCATTCAATCCTGAGCTGGCTTGATTACCATTTGCTAGCTGAAAGACTATCATAACAAATACATGCAGTACTATGCAACAACGTGCATGTAGGAAATCCAGGGCTATTTGGCTGCAGTTCAACTGCAGCAAACAATAGGAGGAATCCTGACAGCATCCTGAACTGCTCTGAACTGCAGAGTGATTGCAAATGACAATAAGACTCACTGTGAATGTGCAACCGAATGCAAGCAGACAAGTCAGAACTGCCCAGTTGCAGCTCCACTGCAAGCGACAGAACATTTTACAGGAGAGATCCTGACAAATGTCTTTATATTTGACGGGACTCACTACCTCCAGGTGCAGGGCGTGGCGATGGGCACAACATGTGCTCCGCCGCTCGCGAACCTGTACCTGGGGGAGTGGCGAAGAAATATTTTCGGATGGGACTCTGATTGTGTACCTGTGCCACATCGTGTCATGGCACAAGTACATAAACAATTTCTTAATACTTTGGACCGGGGGGGGGGGGGGGGGGGGGGGGGGACCTCCTGGAGGAATTTGTTCTGGTTTTGAACAACAACTATTTTAATCTCAAGTTTACTATGAATAGTGACCCGGTGTCTGTCCCATTCTTGGACCTGAGGATTGTTGTCGATGCAGAGGGGTTTAAAACAACCAAACTGTATTGAAAGGAAACGGCCACCAATTATATTTTGAGAAATAGCTCACATCCACAGCATTCTGTTAGTGGAATTCCGTCAGGCCAATATCTGAGAATTTGCCGAAACTGCTCAGATGATATTGATTTTGAGAGAGAAGCCAAACTCCTGAGAGGATTTTTTCAGGACAGAGGCTACAAGGATAGGTGGTTAAAAAAGGCCTATAAAAGAGCCAAGGATACACTACGGGGGGGATCTGGTTCAGCATCCCAATCGTGCATCATTAAATAAGAATGACTCGACCAACACAAACAAAGAAGTGCGGTTAATTACACGTTACAACAGTCAGGTGCATCAGATTCAGACTATTCTTCAGCTCCATTGGCATGTTCTATGCAGCGATCCTTGGGTCCGGGAGTTTGTTCCAGACAGACCTCGGATCACATATAGACGTGCTAGGACAGTTAGAGATATGCTGACTTGAATTGCTTTGGATATTTACCTTGGATGCAACTAAGGGAAAAGGTCTTAATGATGTTGTTCAGTATGAAGCTTTCCTGCCTCTGTGAGGACTTTACTTATTCTACTGTTGGGTATATTGGTTTACTCTGAGTCTTCACCCTCTCCCCCTCCCTCTACCCCCCCCCCCCCTTCTGGGGTCTCTCTTTTCTCTCTAAGCTCTCCTTTACTGTAGTTTGAATTTTGGTTCCTATGTGATCTTGTGGATAGCCAATTATGGATATGGGTCTTTGTACCAGTGTGACACTCCAGCAGACCATTTCATTCATTTTTTTTAACTAAGTGTATTGTTGTTAAAATTGAATGTATTTGATACATGAGTATATATAAAGGTTAAATAATATGGATAATGTTTCATTTTCTTTCATTTTTCTATGACAAAAAATTCCCCATGAAGCTCTAGCCACCGGCAATATGGGACGCAGATGCTTTTCTTCTTGTTTGCGTCCCTCTGTGGAACGTATGGTGCCCACGTCCGCCTGCCCCGTGTTTGCGTGGGGTGGGACGCATATGTGGCCATGCGTAAAACAGCGGACAGTGGACATGCACTTTATTGTGAGTTTCCCCTAGCATCAGCAATTTTTTGTACCAGAACACTGTGGGTGGCGGGGTGTGATTCTGGGTTGTGAAGGACTGCAGCCTCTTCCCAGATATATACAGGGAGTGCAGAATTATTAGGCAAATGTGTATTTTGACCACATCATCCTCTTTATGCATGTTGTCTTACTCCAAGCTGTATAGGCTCGAAAGCCTACTACTACAAATTAAGCATATTAGGTGATGTGCATCTCTGTAATGAGAAGGGGTGTGGTCTAATGACATCAACACCCTATATCAGGTGTGCATAATTATTAGGCAACTTCCTTTCCTTTGGCAAAATGGGTCAAAAGAAGGACTTGACAGGCTCAGAAAAGTCAAAAATAGTAAGATATCTTGCAAAGGGATGCAGCACTCTTAAAATTGCAAAGCTTCTGAAGCGTGATCATCGAACAATCAAGCATTTCATTCAAAATAGTCAACAGGGTCGCAAGAAGCGTGTGGAAAAACCAAGGCGCAAAATAACTGCCCATGAACTGAGAAAAGTCAAGCGTGCAGCTGCCAAGATGCCACTTGCCACCAGTTTGGCCATATTTCAGAGCTGCAACATCACTGGAGTGCCCAAAAGCACAAGGTGTGCAATATTCAGCGACATGGCCAAGGTAAGAAAGGCTGAAAGACGACCACCACTGAACAAGACACACAAGCTGAAACGTCAAGACTGGCCCAAGAAATGTCTCAAGACTGATTTTTCTAAGGTTTTATGGACTGATGAAATGAGAGTGAGACTTGATGGGCCAGATGGATGGGCCCGTGGATGGATTGGTAAAGGGCAGAGAGCTCCGGTCCGACTCAGACGCCAGCAAAGTGGAAGTGGAGTACTGGTTTGGGCTGGTATCATCAAAGATGAGCTTGTGGGGCCTTTTCGAGTTGAGGATGGAGTCAAGCTTAACTCCCAGTCCTACTGCCAGTTTCTGGAAGACACCTTCTTCAAGCAGTGGTACAGGAAGAAGTCTGCATCCTTCAAGAAAAACATCATTTTCCTGCAGGACAATGCTCCATCACACGCGTCCAAGTATTCCACAGCGTGGCTGGCAAGAAAGGGTATAAAAGAAGAAAAACGAATGACATGGCCTCCTTGTTCACCTGATCTGAACCCTATTGAGAACCTGTGGTCCATCATAAAATGTGAGATTTACAAGGAGGGAAAACAGTACACCCCTTTAAACAGTGTCTGGGAGGCTGTGGTTGCTGCTGCATGCAATGTTGATGGTGAACAGATCAAAACACTGACAGAGTCTATGGATGGCAGGCTTTTGAGTGTCCTTGCACAGAAAGGTGGCTATATTGGTCACTGATTTGTTTTTGAATGTCAGAAATGTATATTTGTGAATGTTGAGATGTTATATTGGTTTCACTGGTAAAAATAAATAAATGAAATGGGTATATATTTGTTTTTTGTTACAGACTCTGTAACAAAATTTTCAGCCTTAGTTCTTCTATCCTATAAGTTCCTTTGCCTGTTCTAATGTGCTTTGGCTTACTGCAGCCTTTCCTAATTGCACAGTGGCTGTGTTATCTCTGTTATATGATCTAATCTTTTATCTTCTCTGTCGGCTCTGTCGGCTAAGGCTGGAATGTGCAGGGCTGCTTGTGATTGGATAGAAGCGATACACACCCTCTGCAGGCCCCCTGCAGGCGCTGTATGACTCACACACTCTGCTTATGTGAGCCAATCACAAGTTTGTAAACACTGCCTAAAACTGTTAATTACAAGCCAGGATTGCAGTAGAGAGTGGCAGAAACAGCACAGAGGGGCCCAGGAGAACATAATGAATAGAATGGTATGCTTTTTGCTGTAAAAAATGTAGAGTACAGATTCTCTTTAAGTTGCCTAATAATTATGCACAGTAATAGTCACCTGCACACACAGATATCCCCCTAAAATAGCTAAAATTAAAAACAAACTAAAAACTACTTTCAAAAATATTCAGCTTTGATATTAATGTTTGGGTTCATTGAGAACATGGTTGTTGTTCAATAATAAAATTATTCTCTAAAAATACAAAGTGCCTAATAATTCTGCACTCCCTGTATATACACATGTAAGATCGAGGCGACAGGGTGACCCAATTATTATTGGCAATACGGGCAATTTACCTGTTCTGATGTTTTTTGATAAGTGTGTTTTTAAATATATGATGTATTTGATACTATTTCTTTAATATGCTTATGTAAGGATTCCTCCTGTGGCGTGTTCTGTCCATTGCGGTGGAGCCGCAAACGGACAGTTCTGGCTTATCTGCTTGCATTCGGTTGTGCATTTGCAATGGGTCTCATTGTCATTTGCAATTGCTCTGCAGTTCTGGTCAGCTCAGGATGCTGTCATCATTCCACCAATGGCTTACTACAGCTGAGCTGCGGCCAGATAGCCCTGGATTTTCTGCAGGCATGTTGTTACATAATACTGCATGTATTTTCTATGAGAGTCCTTTGTATTCACAACCAGCTAGCAAATGGTAATCAAGCCAGCTCAGAATTGAATGATTACCATTCAGCTGTGTGGAGATTTGCATGCTTGCATCCATTGGTCAATACCAGCATAAAAGTCTGCCTCCCCTTTTAGACCTCACCCATCATAGCGTTCAGCTCTCTGAGTTGTCGTTGGGTCTATGCTGTGAAAGTTGTAATTGTAAATGTATAATGCCTTGCTCTGTATTGTCATGTCTGCTAAATATTTGCTGACCTGCGGGGGCTCAGTGAAATCCTTCTGATCCTGATAGATTCTGCCAGCACCACGTTGGTGACTGGTGGTATTCCTTCTAGCCTTGTTCTTGAGGACGAACTATAGCAGCGGTTGCCTTTAGTTCGCTCCTAACTGTTAGTCTTGTCCATCTCAGTGTGAATGTCTCCGTCGCTGAAACAGCGACTAGATTGGCTGAGCATTCCGTCTGTCCGTCTGTCTTGTTAATTACCATTACTTGTGCTTAGCTAGTTCTTGATAAATATATATGCAGACTTGCTAATATATATTTATCCATTAGTTGAGTAGTTTGTTATTTTCTTCATTTGAGCCACAGGGATTTTTCAGTTACTGTGTTAGCTTGTCTGTTTAGCACGTTTTGGTAGGTTGCGCTTATCATGATCACCCGTGCTTAGCTAGCATAGTTGTGTTGCTATTAGTTACGTTCTTTCCTGTTGCCTGTGTGGATGCTTGCTAGTGACTGTTGTTAGCCTGCTTGCTCTGCTTCTGTGGACGTGACTGTGAGATGCGGTTGCTACTAGTTACGCTCCAATCTATAGTCTTATCTTGTGCCTGAGTGCTTTCTATCGCTAAGGCAGCGCAACATCGCACTGCGCTGCTATTGTGTCTTACTTGTCTAGTTACGCTTCAATCTATAGTCCTGTCTTGTATCTGTCTGAATGCTTGCTTTCGCAAGAGCAGCGCAACATTGCACTGCGCTGCCATTGCGTCTTATTTGTAGCGATATCGGAAGCCCAGAGCTGCAGTTGCTCTGGGCAGCCTGTGTAGCCTCTTCCATTAATCAGCTACAAGTCTTGTTGCTCTGGGTGGTCAAAGTATAACCCCCAAGCATTACAATTGTGATTTGTAAACAGACAGTAATGCTTATGCACACAAGCATTACAGGTTAATAAAGGTTACTGATTTGTATGCACCCAAGAGCCAATTTCTTCTTTGTGGTTTAATATTCCAGGAAGGAGCAGGTGGAGTGGGGGCAGGGCTATCATTAATAAGGTTATTTGAAACAGGAGTGATGGTAGATGAGGGAGGCTAATGTAAAGAGGAAGCTATCGCCTGAACCAAGGTTAGGTGTTATATCATCAGGTGCAAGAAAACGAAGAATAGTTAAGTAAGAGAAAGTGCAATTTAAATGTGTTCACAGCATGTTTTGTTGTGGAGAGGTGGAAGAGAGTGATGTTAGAAAAGACAAAAGTTTAAGGAAGGCTAAAAGGGGTGAAGGGAGAAGGGATGGTGAAATGAAGATTAATTTGTCTAAAGTAAGAAGAAGCATGTTACTAGACTGTAGATACATGAGAAAAGGTGGAATTTTGAGAAGAGGAAGGTGATGAGTTGGAACACTCAATAATCCTCTGTGTCATTTTACTTCCTTAATCTAAACAGGGGTGCTGAAATGATAAGACGGCATTGGCATCTCCTCTCTTCTGCATGCAGGCAGATGGCCACTAATCTGTGATATAATTGGTGTTTTGGAGAGACTATGTTGTAGTAAAAACAGTATGGGGCTCACAACAGAGTGGCTAAGTGTGATCTTGCACTGAGCTCTGGGTCCAATGGACACTAGTGATCCCTTACCTTTATACCCCCTCACCCACTGGTCCTGTCTTTCCTACTCCCTCACCCAACTCCTAACCCACTCCCTGTCTGTCATCCACCGACTATGCACAACCACATTTTAATCCTCTCACATACCTGTTGTCCAGTCACCCTATCTTATGCCCACCATAAATCCATCACCTGCCTGTTACACACCTTCTAATGTTCTCAAGAGCTTTATATGCACTCGCTTACTAATCGCTTCTCTCCTACCAAACTTATATACAAAATATGCACAAGTCTGAATACAAAGTTGAAACATCTTTCAAATCCTATACTTACATGACTCAATGGCTCTTTTCACAGACTTAAACACCTTCTGGTCATTGTTAATGTCCTTACAGGCAACCATGTGCTTTAATTCTTTGGGGTACTGTGTGAATGTCAACCCAACCATAACTGGAATTAAACGTCCATCACTGCATGGAGCCAGTGCCAGAAACTGGTGCATCTGATATTGACACCACTGGTCAGAGAGGAAGTTAGGGGTTAAAAGCATTACCCAGCAGTGGCTGTTTTCTGCACCATCGACCATCTCAGTTGGAATGGCACCACCAACATTCATGTCCAGCATAGGCAAGAAACAGCGTAAATTTTCTGGTGGTTTTTGTAAGTACGAGCGTAATGCCATAGCATAAGAAGCATCTTGACCACTGGAGCATATATACACGTCGTATGACTTCTGCCAGCGGGTACTGTTCTCTGGCCACGCAGGTGCAGGCTGCATTTCTCTTACTATAGGTTTCTTAGGGGGCAGCTGAGGCTGCCTATGTGGAGGATGTCGGTTGCTTGATGATGCTCCACCCATTTTGAACACCCTGCAAGCATAAATAAAATAAAAAAAAAATGTTACAGGCAATTCACTAAGAAATACAAACCCGAGTTTGATGTACTTTACAAGGTTGTGTTGTTCCTGCACTGAAGAGATATGAAAGAGCTATGGCTGCTCATTGTTTACATATACTTTCCCTTTAATAGCAGTCTTATATACATACAGCACCCTGTACCAACATTGCTGGTGGTCTATGTGCTTGTATGACAGTTCCTCTTTCTCCCCTTGCAATTCTTCATTCTCTGCCCAGTGCCCATGAATGTGCGTGCCTGCCTGTATAAGTCATACTTCTGTAATGTAATTTGTGCAAAAGATCTAATGATCAGTGATTCCAGTTCAAAATCAATAGTACTAATTAGACCTGAGGTGCAGATAAAAAATTGCAGATACATAATTAACCACTTATATGGTTTCAGACGGATTATCTACGTCCTGCAGAACTTCAGTTACTGCCCAGGGACGTAGATAATCGTCTATTGCGGCGGATGGCTCCCGCGCAATTTCTTGCCACCACCCATTAGAGGGGAGATCAATTAATGGGACCGCTGTCCCCATTCATTGATGTAAATCCCTGTGTCAATGATCACCGGCATCAATGAGATGCTTGCAGTAATTGCAAGTAATGAAGCAACACATCTACGCATTACTAATAGTATGCTAACAGGAAATAATGCGCAAGGACAACTTGCTGTGGCCAAGTAATAAAATTACACCTACATACATTTCAATAAAAAGACCCACACATAAATTTAAAATTAACTCTCCCATAATTACTTAAAATAAAACTTTTGTTTAAAAAAAAAAAAAAAGACAATAGTTACTTTAGGGATTGAACTTTTTTGCAATATGTATGTCAAGAGGGTATATTAGTGTTACAGACGTCTGAAGCAAGAAAACAAACAAAAAAAAAAAAAGATATTTTTACCTGCTGGTATGCATAAGCAATATGATGAGAGGTGAAACACCCCATTTCAGCAGCAAAATGAGGGGTTTATCCCCCCAAATATCCGGGCAAACATCTACCACTTTCAAAGTCGTGGATTTTGCTGCCCGGGGAGTCAGAGCTTAGCGCTGCAGCTCTGCCTCTAACGAAGTCAATCTCCATGCGGATCGGCGCCTCTCCCCGCCAAACTCTGTGAAAGAAGATTGAGAGGGGCGGGGAGAGGTGGCGATCAGCAGGGATTTACTTCAATAGAGGCAGAGTTATAGTGCTGAATTCTGCCGCTTTCAGGAAGCGCTGCCCAGATTTACCCCCAGGGATTTGGGGGGTATAAAGCCTTCATTTTTCCGCTGGAATGTGGCGTTTCACCTCGCCTCATAATGCTTATTATGCATACTAGCAGGTAAAAATATCATTTTTTTTCTCGCTTGTCTTTAAGTATGAACATATGGGCTTGTAAATAGTGATGGATGCAAAACTGAAAAAATTAACCTTTATTTCCAAATAGAATATTGGCGCCATACATTGTACTAGGGGAACATTTTAAAGAAATCCTGTAATAAAAAATACCTCCCTGGGGGGGGAAGCCTCTGGATCGTAACGAGGCTTCCCTTGTCCTCCGGTGTCCTTCCGTTAGCCTGCCCGGGTCCCCCGAAGTAAATATATACCTGGTTAGGCATTGCCAATTTAAAGACTGCCCTTTATCCTGCAAGTTGCCAGAACTTTGTATGCTCTCCACCCTGTGTTTCTGAACACTCTTGATTCCTGATCTGCCCTTGTATCTGATTACCTGTTGTGGTATTCTGCATTCTGGCCTGACTTTGCTCTTGCCAGCTCCCTCCTCTACCATTGTCTCTTTGTATATGTGTTGTGTATATTTTTTTCATGTGTATACTGTATCCTGTGTATATACACTATTTAGCTAGATAGGTTCACCGGGGTTCTGTGCGCACACTGTCTGTCATTATACTGTGATTTTCCTGTATGCAGTGTTCTCCCCAGGCTCTTTTAGCCGGGTGCTAGTTTTGGCAAACACCCGGCTGTCATCGGCTCACCTCCTCCTATGCTGTAAGCAGAGTTCCTCACAGATGCACTGGCCCCTGCATTCTCATTTCGCCCCACCTGGCTACTATTTCATGCCACCCGGCTGGAAAAATATTCTGTGGAGAACACTGTGTATGTATCCTGTATATAGAGTAACTGCATGTTGTTTGCATTCTACAGTGGTTTGCAAAAGTATTCGGTCCCCTTGAAGTTTTCCACATTTTGTCATATTACTGCCACAAATGTGAATCAATTTTATTGGAATTCCACGTGAAAGACCAATACAAAGTGGTGTACACATGAGAAGTGGAACGAAAATCATACATGATTCCAATTTTTTTTTACAAATAACTGCAAAGTGGGGTGTGCATAATTATTCAGTCCCCTTTGGTCTGAGTGCAGTCAGTTGCCCATAGACATTGCCTGATGAGTGCTTATGACTAGAGTGCACCTATGTGTAATCTAATGTCAGTACAAATACAGCTGCTCTGTGAAAAAAGAAAATATTGGGAGCAACAACATAATGAAGTCCAAAGAACACACCACACAGGTCAGGGATAAAGTTATTGAGAAATTTAAAGCAGGCTTAGGCTACAAAGAGATTTCCAAATCCTTGAACATCCCACGGAGCACTGTTCAAGTGATAATTCAGAAATGGAAGGAGTATGGCACAACTGTAAACCTACCAAGACAAGGCCGTCCACCTAAACTCACAGGCCGAACAAAGAGAGCGCTGATCAGAAATGCAGTCAAGAGGCCCATGGTGACTCTGGACGAGCTGCAGATCTACAGCTCAGGTGGGGTAATCTGGGCAAGATGAAAGCCATTGTTAACAGAAAAGCATAAGAAGTCTTGTTTGCAGTTTGCCACAAGCCATGTGGAGGACACAGCAAACATGTGGAAGAAGGTGCTCTGGTCAGATGAGACCAAAATGGAACTTTGTGGCCAAAGTAGAAAACGCTATGTGTGGCGGAAAACTAACACTGCACATCACTCTGAACACACCATCCCCACTGTCAAATATGGTGGTGGCAGCATCATGCTCTGGGGGTGCTTCTCTTCAGCAGGGACAGGGAAGCTGGTCAGAGTTGATGGGAAGATGGATGGAGCCAAATACAGGGCAATCTTGGAAGAAAACCTCTTGGAGTCTGAAAAAGACTTGAGACTGGAGTGGAAGTTCACCTTCCAGCAGGACAACGACCCTAAACGTAAAGCCAGGGCAACAATGGAATGGTGGAAGTGAGGGGACGCGTACGTGACGCACGCGTCAGCCGTATAGGGAGACGTCATAGTTTTCCGGAACTTTGTATGCATTGATTCTTTGTATGGGCGGAAGCGGAAGTAATGCGGCTTGGAACGCACACCATGTTCCCAGAAGCTCCGCCGTGAATCCCGGCGTGGCCCTCACCGGACAACTCCGCCTAATTCAAGGTAGATAAACTATATAAAGACATATCCAGCCACTTGGTCCTTTAGCCCCTGATGAAACTACGGCAGTGAAACCGGTCGGGTGAGGCGGACGTGTGGCTGGAGGGCGTCCTATGATTTTTATGTGCTGTTGTTCACAGGGCTGTGGAGTCGGAGTCGTGGAGTCGGAGTCGTGGAGTCGGGCAATTTTGGGTGCCTGGAGTCGGAGTCGGGGAAAAATGCACCGACTCCGACTCCTAATGAATTTGTAACTGTAATTAAAATAGAAAATATGATAAAATGTTCTATTTCTCAGATAAAAGTCATTAAAAATAATGTATATATACAGTATATATACAGTAATAGCTGTGCTTAGTCTACAAAAATGCAATAAACCAATCAAAATTAGTTACTTGTGCTGCTTCAATAAAGCAGTCCCCGTATTTTTAAAGTCAGATATACATATCTGATTGTGACTGTATATATGAAGTGTACACAGGAATCTCTTTTATACACTAAATAACATCTATGCTGTAAGTATAAAGCCTGATGAGACGGATGAAAAGTAAAGTTTTATACATACCTGGGGCTTCCTCCAGCCCCCTTCAGGCTAATCAGTCCCTCACTGTCTTCCACCACCCGGATCTTCTGCTATGAGTCCTGGTAATTCAGCCAGTCAGCGCTGTCCGGCCGCATGCCGCTCCCACAGCCAGGAACATTCTGTACCTGCGCAATAGTGCTGCACAGGTGTAGTATGCTCCTGGCGGCGGAGTGTGTGCATGCGCACTACGCCTGACTGGCTCAAGTACCTGGACTCATAGCAGAAGATCCAGGTGGTGGAGGAGGACAACGAGGGACTGATTATCCTGAAGGCAGCTGGAGGAAGCCCCAGGTATGTATAAAACTTTAATTTCATCTGTCTCAGGTTTACTTTGTTACACAGTAGTACTATACTCTACATATGCACTCCCCACATAGCTGCAGGGAATCCACTGAGAATGCTGTGCACATTGAACACAGAGGTGTTGTCTGTTTACAATCTCCTCATTCCCCTGCAGAGTACCTGCACATCATTCTTACATGTACCCACACTTACATTGCCTAGGGCCTGATAGATGTTCTTTGTTCCGGTTTGTACCTTTTACAAGTACTCTTACCAAGGACTAGTTTTAGTCTAAAGGGAATAAATATAGTAGTCTACATATCCTTCTCACTTCAGTTGTCTTGTAAAATTCCTAAGCTTTGGCAGTTAAGAGACGAATTTAATGTTACATACTTTTAATCAACAAAATTGTAATATGCAAATTAGAGGAGTCGGAGTCGTGGAGTCGGAGTCGGTGGAATCCTAAACTGAGGAGTCGGAGTCGGTGGATTTTTGGACCGACGCCACAGCCCTGGTTGTTCACCTTGAGTCCCTGTGATAAGGGCCCACATGTGAGTGATTTCTTTGAAGATTTTTTATTGGATATATATTAAAACACCAAATAGATACGCTTAGATAAGTGTATTGTTTCTTTCCATGCTTAATACGGTGGAAACACTACATATAAGAATCTGAATCGCTCTGGTTGCATGGAAAGGAGGCCAGCTGTGAAGACACCTGCTGCTGACCTCATAACGCTTTGTTGCAGACCCTATAATTAAGGTCTGTAGCAATCTGGTAAGCGCATCTGTTTTTATGGTGTTTCTGGTGGTGGATATTCATGATTCAGCGCTGAAGTTTTATATCTAATATCGATCAGGACGCTACACTGAAGTGTTGGACTTTGGCAGCTTTTCATATATCTTTTTCATCAGATTTAATGGTTTATGGTTGCGCTGATATTATTTTGATATTGTGTACAACAATGGAATGGTTTAAAACAAAACATATCCATGTGTTAGAATTGCCCAGTCAAAGTCCAGATCTAAATCCAATCGAGAATCTGTGGCAAGATCTGAAAACTGCTGTTCACAAACGCTGTCCATCTAATGTGTCTGAGCTGGAGCTGTTTTGCAAAGAAGAATGGGCAAGGATTTCAGTCTCTAGATGTGCAAATCTGGTAGAGACATACCCTAAAAGACTGGTAGCTGTAATTGCAGCAAAAGGTGGTTCTACAAAGTATTGACTCAGGGGGCTGAATAATTACGCACACCCCACTTTGCAGTTTTTTTTTGTTTGTTTTTTAAAGTTTGGAATCATGTATGATTTTCGTTCCACTTCTCACATGTACACTACTTTGCTAAAGAGAGAAAAGTGCTGTGACCGGCACTCAAAGTATGGACTGGAGACAGCACTAGATTCTGGTCACTGTTTGCACCGTGCTCACAACCAAGTAACACTTGAAAGGAGAATGAAAGCAGATCTGGCACCGGCTGCAGTAAACCAATTTCCTTTAAGCCAGTGGGTACAGCATACAAACAAGCAGTGAAAGGGTCGGCCTAACAGCCGTTTCGCAGGTCTCCCTGCTTCTTCAGAGGCACATAGATAGGGCACACATAAAAGGCTCCCCCATATATATACATAGTGTATCATATGCTTACCTCCCCCTCTGAATCCATAGCGCTAGTGGGAGACGCCCGCCGCGGCCGTTCGGGTCCGTCCCTTCCGGGAACGCCCCTCTGATGTCACACAGCCTATTAGATGGCAGTATTCCCTCACCAATCAGCGCTACACAAAAGCCGGCATCAGCCGGCCAATAGGCACACAGCGGGGGACGGCAAGCCAGAGAGGACAAGAAACCTATTGTTACCATAGTGATGCCCACGCTGGGCGCATTTCCAAACAGCGTGGTGTCAGATCGTTCCTCTGACTGCACCACTACGGCAATACACAGTTATTTAAATGTAAACACATTTCCTCCATTATGTTACACCAAATTTCCACGAGACCCCTAGTTTGCAGAGATACTTAGTGATATCAATAAACATGATTTAACATGAACAGTTTAACAGGAACAGTGTATTCTTACAAACACAAATCCCTATCGCCACGCCATAAAGTCCTGGCTAAGATATATGGACGATGTCCTGTTAATCTGGGAGGGTGATGATACGGATTTTGCTAAGTTTATTGAATGGATCAATGTTAACGATTACAATATGCGTTTTACAGAAGCTTGGGGTGGGGAAATAATGGAATTTCTGGACCTCACAATAATGGTGGACGATGGGGAAATTATTACCAAAGGCTATAGAAAACCCACAGCCACCAATAACATCCTCCTTTATTCCAGCTATCACCCAGAACATGTAAAAAATGCGATCCCTTATAGCCAGTTTATTCGTTTAAAAAGGAAGAACAGTAAAAATTCTGACTTTCTGGAACAAAGTTTTGAATTAGGACGGAGATTCCTGTCCCAGGGTTACCCTCTGTCTCTCATTGTCATGGCTTTTAAGAGGGCCGATGAAAAAATCAAGAATCAATGAACTGCTCATTAGAAAGAGGAAAAATAAGGGGAGGGGAGGAGATGTGGCCCCTGGTGTACCCTTAATTTTTGAGTACTCTCCAATGGCAAAAACATTTAAATATTCTATTCATAGAAATTGGGGAGACCTTAGATCTAACCCTGTTTTGGGGAAAAAACTCCCCGAGAAACCCCTTATTACATTCCGCAGGGCCCAAACAATTGGGGATGTCATAGTGAGAAGCGAGTGTAGAGCAGAGAAACAGTTGGACTGGTTGACAAGTCTTAAACCTAAGGGTTGCTTCAAATGTGGGAACTGTAATCACTGTCCCAATTTTTTATCAGGTAAACATATCACACTGGGTGGTGAAATGATTCGAATCAAAGACTTCTTACACTGTCGCTCAACACATGTGGTGTATGCAATACTCTGTCCCTGTGATCGTTTTTATATTGGAATGACCACCAGGCAACTTTGTACAAGGTTTCAGGAACACGTTAATTCGCTTAAGACTAAAAAAGGAGCAGGACGCTTGATTAAACATGTTTTAGAGGCCCATGAAAATGTGAGTTCCCCTTTAATGTTTACATGTTTAAGTGCTGTAGACCAACCAATGAGAGGGGGGGGGGGGGGGACTGGGAAAAATTACTTAGACAGGAGGAAGCTAAGTGGATATCTAAAACAAAGGCCCGTGGACGTTTGGGCCTCAATGAAAGAAACAAGCTTTACTGCTTTCTTGAGAAGTATTAAATACCTTGTTTTTTATGCTGTTGTATAGATTTTTATCCCAACTTTTTTCCTAGCCAAAATGTCTTGCCTATATCCTTTTAGGAATACCTCACTGTAATGTTTTTAATCATCTTGATTGTTTGTAATTTTCATATTATAATTATAACTGTTTTTTGTCCCTGTTTTTAGGGTACCGGAAGGCTCCCCTGTACTGGGCATGAAGATATCCATACGGATTCTGGTTGGTAAGCTGACCTACCAGCATCAACTCTATGCCCTCTTGGGAACTGTAATTTGCAGATTTTGAAACTAAGCGAAAGCTTATGGACATAACCTGTTATTATACAGGGTAATGGGGCGTACCGGATTGGGCGTTCCAGATAGGTCCTGATACATGTGTAGTCATGTTAAATCATGTTTATTGATATCACTAAGTATCTCTGCAAACTAGGGGTCTCGTGGAAATTTGGTCTAACATAATGGAGGAAATGTGTTTACATTTAAATAACTGTGTATTGCCGTAATGGTGCAGTCAGAGAAACGATCTGACACCACGCTGTTTGGAAATGCGCCCAGCGTGGGCATCACTATGGTAACAATAGGTTTCTTGTCCTCTCTGGCTTGCCGTCCCCCGCTGTGTGCCTATTGGCCGGCTGACGCCGGCTTTTGTGTAGCGCTGATTGGTGAGGGAATACCGCCATCTAATAGGCTGTGTGACATCAGAGGGGCGTTACCGGAAGGGACGGACCCGAACGGCCGCGGCGGGCGTCTCCCACTAGCGCTATGGATTCAGAGGGGGAGGTAAGCATATGATACACTATGTATATATATGGGGGAGCCTTTTATGTGTGCCCTATCTATGTGCCTCTGAAGAAGCAGGGAGACCTGCGAAACGGCTGTTAGGCCGACCCTTTCACTGCTTGTTTGTATGCAGTACCCACTGGCTTAAAGGAAATTGGTTTACTGCAGCCGGTGCCAGATCTGCTTTCATTCTCCTTTCAAGTACACCACTTTGCATTTGTAAGAGTGAACAGAGGCGCCAGCAGGATAAAAGGTTCTAAAAGGCTTAAAATCCCTCAGGAGGTGGTGGTGGACTCGCCTTCCCGAAGCAGACAAGATACCGTCAGTTTTATGACAACAGGTTTATTAATATACTCCAAAACAAACAGTGCAACGCGTTTCACGGGTATGTTCCCGCTTCCTCAGGCAATAAACAGATAGGAGTACACTGTAAAGACAGAGACAGATAGCGTGTCTTTAGACCGATGTATATGTGTGCTGATGGTTTTTGGTGTATAGTTATGTTAACGTGAATAATGGGTAAACAATGCTGTGGTTAGAGGTATATTGGGAGAGGGAGTGAGGGGCTGTGTGGGGATTGTTATAAGAGTAAAAATCGTAGTGAAAAAAGGGGGGGGGGGGGGAGAGGGAAAAAAACGGGGGGGGGGGGGGTATAGGTGGGGGGGACTATTTAGGGAGAAAATAAGGGTGGCAAAACACAATGCAATCAGATGTAGTAAAATGCAGTAAACCAGACTCACCAGTATAGTCTCAAGGTCACGAATAGCGCCTCTGTACCGGTGAGTCTGAAGATCAAGGTTTATATACCTAAGAGTATATGGGTGGACCAATTACATGGTTCATAAGGGGTGGGGGCTGTGTGATGGGCAGGTAATGTGTTTCTATGGGTGGGGAGGAGGCAAGATGGGGGGCGTGTTTGTGGGCCAATAGGAGCAGGGGACAGGTTATGTAACCTATATTGGGCCAATAGGAGCAGGGGACAGGTTATGTAACCTATGTTGGGCCAATAGCAAGAGGGGATGTGGTTGTATAAGTTCGGGGAACAGAAAATAAACAAATGTGTGCAAAGTGCGTCTATTCAGAGGCTGAATAGAGTAGTGGTCAAGGGCTCTGCCTCTGGCACAGGAGACCAGGGTTCGAATCCTCGCCAGGGTCAGTACCTATTTAGTAAGGAGTTTAAGGAAAGACTCCCTAATATTGCTGGGTCGCCTCATGAGCACGTCCCCAAGAGGTTATTTTTTATAGACTGCTTGGGGAAAGAAAGTATAGATAACAAATATTCATTCTAACAGACATAAAGTGCATATTGGTGCATAATTGCGCCCTAAAAGACTGTAGGCATAAAATACATAATTAATCGTTGACATACAATGATATAATAAAAGTCTACATATAAAAAAATAAATATAATATAAAAGGTATAATATAAGACATATGAAATCGTTGTAGAAGTATGTACAAGTATGTTTGTTTTGGAGTATATTAATAAACCTGTTGTCATAAAACTGACGGTATCTTGTCTGCTTCGGGAAGGCGAGTCCACCACCACCGCCTGAGAACCTTTAGAACCTTTTATCCTGCTGGCGCCTCTGTTCACTCTTACATTAGCAATATCCACCTCTGGTGGAGGGGTGTTGCCCCTTATTTCCTTATCTACAGAGAGCGACTTTTAATCCTGAGTGAGGACAGGTCTAATCTCCTCACCTGCCTATACAGTGGTTACCTAGGAGGTAACCCACGTTTGTGAGTATATACATTATATACTTTTCATTCCCAACCCTTTGTTTTGCATACTACACTATATTGGGCTCTCGGTATTTCTTTTGTCTTTATCACCACTTTGCATTGGTCTTTCACATGGAATTTCAATAAAATTGACTCATGTTTGTGGCAGTAATATGACAAAATGTGGAAAACTTCAAGGGGGCCAAATACTTTTGCAAACCACTGTATTTGCTTGATATGGTGATATTATTCTATGCACATTATTGCACAAAAGTGCCTTGCATTAATTGCATTATTCATTGTCTCAGTCTTTCTGCAAACTGTGGTCATTCCCTGGTCCTCTGTCCAGATTCAAAACAGGCTTCGTTTTACACTGCAAACCACAATGCATCCCTGAGTAGTTCTAAAGGCTGCCTGAGAAGCACCGAAGAGCTATTTGACCTAGCAGGTCAAATAGCTTCAACCGGGATGGCTCAGGAATGATGCGCTGGATCAAGGATCGGGTAGGCTCTATAGTATCTAGAGCCTTCCTTCTAGATAGGTATGTATTGAAGTGAATTTTTCACTTCAGATTCTCTTAAACATATTTCACAGAGAGAAATTTAGGAACTCCATGAGATGATGTGACTTTTTTCTTGGTATTTTATGGCTTTACAGAAATTGCATAATTTTTAATCTACTGGCCTCTTGATTTATTTATTTTTCCTTTTACTTTGGGGTGCACAGTGGCATAGGTAATAACACTATTGCCCATTGCCCAACAGCATTTGGTTCCCCAGTTCAAATCTGGGACAAAACATTATCTGCAGGGGAGTCTGAATTTGTGTTGCCCATCAGGACAAACTAGATCCAGGAGGTAACACTGAGGGTCCTAAATACTCTACGGACCCGTCACTAGGTAAGAGCCGAGCTATGGGTTCTATGCCTGTGGAGGATGGAGGTTGGAATACAGTATTGGAAACATTGGGGTTTCTGTGAGTGGGGTAAGGAGGGCAACTGATTGTTGCTTAAAGATCTGGCCTGCTAGATCATTAAGCGATATTGGCAAGCAGGTTTACATGTCTTACTCAGTTGAAAACAGTCTTTTTGTGCTTTACACTACGATGGGGCCGTAAACTATGCCTATAGTGGAGATCAAATTGTGAGCTCCTTTGAGGGACAAGACTATACAAGCCACCCAGCATTCTCAGCTTCTGCACCAGGCCAACGTGAGGAACAGTGTCAAAAGCCTTTGCAAAGTCCAAGTATACTACGACTATTGCGTTCCCAAGATCTGCATTTGCATTCACCACTGCTACAGCAGAATGCCTATATTATTATCCAATAATACTGTACTACAAATCACTTGGTTACTCAAATCTGAAGTGAAACGTATCTAACCATTTAAATACTTGATATACACACTCACACATGGAGTTCCCCTCCTGAAAAAAAATGGGTGTATATACTGTATAAGAAAAAAAAAAAACACAGAGTCCAGATTTAAAAAAGCTAGTGTTTAATTCAATCTATATAATATCCTTGGATTCCCAGCCAAGAACCTGTCCAGTTGATAATCAAATATCTTAATTACACAGTTGAAAACAATATACAGAGACAACGTGTAATAATATTTAGTAGACAGGCCCGGCCAGCAGCCTGTATACTTACGTGTCAACCCTATTAGAAAGCAGGCTGTAGCAGTAAAACGTGGTGGATGAAGTCGGTCAGTCTCTCTCCATTGTAGATATTGCTGCATCCGGCAGTACTAGGTGCAGCCATGTATGAGGGGCTGTATGTATGGTAAGTATACAAGCTTATATACAGCCCCTCATTCATAGCTGCATGCATCATTGCTTCTATGGGGCACCTACAACCTGCTTCCTCAGTGAGTACCTGAGCTTCTTCAATTTTGCATTGTATTTATTCACACATAGTTTTTTCTGTCCCTTTGCTTTCTCTTGAATAACAGCTTGATGCAGTACAAAGCTAAAGGAAACATCACATGAGCGCTGCATCTGCCTTAAGATCAATATTATGGTGGCCATACATGGTACAATTTTTTCATACAATCTTACCTTTTCCATGTAATATAAGGGAACTGCATAAATTATCCTTTCAGTATATTCACTTAATTTACCCTTATACTACACAGAAATGGTAAGATTGTATGAAAAAATTGTACCATGTATGGCCACCATTAGAAAGATATTGACCATTTAACTGATCTACTAGAATCTGTCTAGCATTAGCTACTAAGCCAATATAGAGTTCTAGTGGCCATGCGGGGTAGAGTTTTCTGACAGAGTTTATAACTTTGATCTGCTAGAGATCTATTGATTCCCAACATAGACACCTCATACACTTCTGATTAGTTATTGATGAAAAGGGTAAGGGATCATGGTGGAAAACATTTCCCTACCAGAAAAGGGGAGTAGCAGTGGGAGATCTATGGAATCACAGCATAGTACCGCATCGAGCATAATGTGGTACTGCAACACGTCGTACAATGCTAGCTGAAATGTGATCAAAATTGTAGGAAATGGTGGGAAACTGATTACTGCTACTCAATTTCTGATCAGGGAGTGAGCGACTGCTTGGTGAATCAGCAAAGAAAAGAGCTGGCACATCCAAAGTTAATCTTTATTAGTTTCATGTAACAAACATGGCCATATATGTTACATGGAACTAATAAAGATTAACTTTGGATGTGCCAGCTCTTTTCCTTGTTGAATATTGCATAGAGGGCATCATCCCTCTTTTCAGCTGTTGGCTGGTTCAGACGGACGTTTGGAAGCGTCGCGTTCATTGGCGTCGCGGTGGCAATGCGTTCGGGCTTTCAACAGCGTTCGCATTGCGTTCGGATGCAGTCGTGGTTTTTCTTCCCCTAGGCGGACATTACCCGTCGCGGTTAACCGCCCCTGGAAGCAACATGTAGCTTCCAGTGGCTCCTTGAATGCCAGTGAAAATCGGGACCCGAATGCCGCATTCGTGTAAACGCGCGTGAAAGCTTGGTACAAACGCTCCCATTCTCTTGAATGGGAGCGTTTAACGCCAAGCCCCGAACGCTTGCAGTAAACGCTCCACAAGCGTCCGTCTGAACCAGCCCTAAAATGGGTTTATGAGCCTAATAACTAATATCCATAGGGTAGGGGCATGTGGCAGAGCTAAAGAGTGCCTACATCTGAGGGCCCCATGAAAGTTTTCCTATGGGGCCACATAATCTATAACTACGCCACTGAATCATGCCAATAAAGCAATTTTTTATTTGATTTGTGTGTTGCAGGACTGATAACACAGCCACATTCTGTGCTTAGAGGAAGTAGCTGGCACTGTTTTGGAGGTAGAAAGCAGTCCCGGGAAGCCAGAGGTCATGGCAGGGGCAGAGAAATGAACAGAGCAAGAAACTACTGCACAGCAGAGTGTACATTTGTGGCACTTGTTGCAATCAAACAAATCCTCCCTCCCTTTTCAGAGCTCCCATGCCATACAAAAATTTGTTATGGCGTCCAGTCAATTGTAGCTACGTCCCTGTTGAAAACCCTTGCAAAATACACAATTCACCAATTCCAACAACAGATGATCAACAATTCCGTCCACCACAGTGATTAAATACTATTCTTCAATGTCCCAGTAGGGTTACCAACATTGTCTGCAGCAGGCTACTAAATAAACAACTCCCAGCAGTCCCTTTAACAAGCCTCAACAATCTATGTTCTCCTCAGCATAGCAGAAGAACTACTGGACCTTAGTGAAGTTAAAGATGCCCATACATGGTACAATAAAAACCTTTGATCTTCCTGTTTATTCGATCTAAATGATCGAATCAAACGAAAGTCGAAAAAAATAAATATAAATAATATAAATAGATAGATATATATCAAGAAATTTGAACGATTATCCCGTTTTTTCGAGACAACTCTGATTGGACATGCTGGAAAAAGGTTGATGATTGTGTGTGGTAATTGTATCATGTATGTTAAATTGTATGAAAAGATCCTAGTTGTAAGAATTGTTTCAAAGACTGTAATCTTTATTTGCATTGTCTTCATAAGAAGATTAAAGATTCAATATTTTAAGCATGTGTATTATTATTATTATCATCATTTTATTACAATTATATTTTTTTTTACTGAAGTGTGATGCTGGGGGGCCATACTTTCTGACCACCCAGCGCAACAAGGCTAAGCAGCTGGACAATGGAACAGGCTACACAGGCTGCCCCGAGCAACTGCAGCTCTGGGCTTCTGATATCGCTACAAATAAGACAATGGCAGCGCAGTGCAATATTGCGCTGCCTATGGTCTGAGTAACCAGACAAGGAACAGACAGACAGAACGCTAGCAAGACTAAGCGCTGCCCTAGCGATAGCAAGCATTCACACAGGCAAGACTACAGGAAAGAACGTAAAAACGCAACAGCAGCCTATAGTTACGTTCCCAGAAACTAGAGTCGCAGGAATACAACCAGTCACTAACTTGGTGATGGCAGAATCTAAACTATCAGGATAGTGGATGTCACTGACCCACCGAGGATTCAGCGAACATCCATCAGGCATGGGAACAAGGCAATAAACAATAATACAGAAAAATAACAAACTAACGGATAAATATATATTAGCAAGTCTGCATATATATTTATCAAGAAACTAGCTAAAGCACAAATAATAAGGTCACATTGAACTACAATAACAGGTCTATAACAGAGTGTCTAGGTGCCCAGCAGACCAGTGTACTGACCGCTATGTCGGGCAGAGTCCAAAACGGGAGGCAGACTTTTATGCCGACATCAACCAATAGATGCAAGTATGCAAATTTCCACACAGCTGAATGGTAATCATTCAATCCTGAGCTGGCTTGATTACCATTTGCTAGCTGGCTGTGACCCACAGGTCATAACAAAAATCTAGATAAAACACACCACAGCCAAGAGCAAAGAGGATTATGTTGAAAAATGGAGGCGTGAAATAAAACAAACAGTCATAAAAGCTAACCATAAACCAGTCTCTACAAAGAGAATATAAAATGGCCCCATACCTGGAAAAGCTCCAAAAAACTCTCAAGAGAGGAAAATCCTGAGTGTCTACAGAATGAGTTCTCACAAACTGGAAATAGAGTCTGGGACACACAGACAGACGTACAAACCCATGGAGGAGAGACTATGCCAACACTGTGAGCAGAAGTCCCTTGAGGATGAAAGCCACTTTCTACTGCACTGCCCCAAATATACTGCAACCAGGGACAGTTACTTTAAGAAATTGTTGGAACTATTCCCAGACTTTCTCACATTAGAAGAAAAGAGAAAAACATATATCCTACTGGGAGAAGAGGAATTCACAGTGGCAATCACTGCGCTCTGTCACAGCATGCCACAGACTGAGAGGAGCATAACAGAACTGTAAACCTAAAAAATGTACACAGACTGCTTAGCCATTGTCCCCATACCCCATCCCCCTTCCATGTCCCCCTTTTCCCCTTGCTTTGGCAATACCTGTAATGAATCTCGGTCATGCCAATAAAGCCATCTTTGAATGCAAAGGACTTTAATAAAAAATACATGCAGTATTAAGTAACAACATGCATGCAGGAAATCCAGGGCTATCCGGCCGCAGCTCAGCTGCAGCAAGCAATTGGTGGAATGATGACAGCATCCTGAGCGGCCCAGCACTGCAGAGCGATCGCAAATGACAATGGCCTCTATTCATAAAAGCATTCCCGCATGTGGAAATGCTCAAAACAGCTGACTTTCCCGACCATTTACCAAAGTGCGCATTCATAAAAGCTGTTTCCACATGAAAAGCTACAATTCCTGAGCAGTGCGGGAAATTACCGCCTTGTGCGGAGATTATAACAACACTGAAGGTTAATTCATAAAGATTAGAGCAGGCGGAATGTGAGCGGAGAAACACGGCTGTTTAGATAATGTGATAAGCCAGCGGATAACAGCAAAGCTAATGGAGAGACAGACCTCCCAGGCAGCTGCAGTGAGAGCAGAGCAAAAAAGGCATCCCGGAATATCAAGGCTGTGTTTTTTAACCCCTTGGGTACCTGTTTTCAGATAAATTTCACATCAGAAAGCCTGCATGTGTAACATTTCTTGAAGTTCTTCTAAGTTGTGGCAATTAAATAGATTGTTTAGAAAGACTAATAGATTCAGAGAAGATTCAGGGCAAGGAGAGGCAGTTTTTAAAAAATGCACATGTAAAGGGATGCTGGGGCTGCCTCCTTTACAGTTACTCTGTCTCTACATAGAGAAAATGTAACAACTCAGGCAGCAAATGTATCAACTCAGGCAGCACAGCCATTAGTGCGGGAATTCCCAGACCTTTCATTGCAAGTGTAAACATTTTCATGAATTAGCACGCAAAAGTCTAAAATACAGATGCGGTATTTTCCCTCCAAGATTTCTTTTTCCGCAAATGTTTTATGAATAGAGCCCAATGAGACTCATTGCGAATGCACAACCGAATGCAAGCAGATAAGCCAGAACTGTCCATTTGCAGCTCCACTGCAACGGACCGAACACGCTACAGGAGGGATCCTGACATAAATTAAGTTTGTCTTCATCAAGGAGACGGGTACAATGAAAATGCAATTTTGGCCTTCTTTCTGTCAGTTAATAGAGCCATTTGTAATCGCTCTGTGGTAAAAAATTCCCACAGCACAAAAAAAAAAAAAAAAAAAACACGCAGGCCTGGTGCACACCAAAAACCGCTAGCAGATCCGCAAAATGCTAGCAGATTTTGAAACGCTTTTTCTTATTTTTCTGTAGCGTTTCACCTAGCATTTTGCGGTTTTGGGAAGCGTTTTTGGTGTAGTAGATTTCATATATTGTTACAGTAAAGCTGTTACTGAACAGCTTCTGTAACAAAAACGCCTGCAAAACCGCTCTGAACTGCCGTTTTTCAGAGCGGTTTGCATTTTTCATATAGTTTACATTGGAGGCAGAAACGCCTCCGCAATTCAAAATCAGCAGCCCGGGAGTATGCGTTTCTGCTAAACGCCTCCCGCTCTGGTGCGCACCAGCCCATTGAAATACATTACCCTAGCGTTTCCACATTCGCAAGCGGATCGCAAAACGCTGCCGAACCGCTCTGGTGTGCACTAGGCCTCAGATAAAATACACCTATATAGTTGCTCTCAGCCAGGTAATATTAATTTCACAATAAATACATTGAACCACTCAGAGGAAAAATACAGCTTAATAGATGCTTTGAGCTACAAACTGCCATCTGTGATAACTATCTGAGGTAAAATACAGCTAGAGCTGAAAAAAAAAAAAAAAAAAAAATCCGGTTCAAAAAAAGTCACTTCCGATCAAATAAACCATTGGATCGAATACTTTATATTTTATCTCGATCATTTTTCTCAATTTGATTTTTCGGCATATTTGATCATTTTCCCTTGGATTTTCAGCCTAATCGAACGTTCGTGTATGGTACCTCAAAAACAACTACGCGCTTTTTTTGATCGGGATAATCGAATAAATTTATCTAATTAAAAAAAAAAAAAATGAAAAAATTGTACCATGTATGGGCACCATAAAACACATTTGTTGCTTGTGTAACACGTGCTATGCTATTTAACCACTTAACGACCGCCCACTGCACAGGGGCGGCCGGAAAGTGGATCCCGCAAGGACCGCCGCTTGCACAGAGGCGGCGGTCCTTGTACGGGCATGGGCGGAGCGATCGCGTCATCCGTGACGCGAACCTACGCCGGGAATCGATGGCCGGGGATTTAGACTCCAGTCCCCGGCCAATTAGCAGCGCCGGCGGGCGGAGGAAATCCGCATTCGAGTTAAATTAAGTGTATAAAGCACTTCGCTAGGTAAACAAAGTGCTTTATACACGCTTCCTCCTCGCCTCGTGGTCTCATTTTTCCAGAGACCACCAGCGAAGAGGAAGCAGTAGTAAGTATACACCACACATTTTTTTTTTTTACCCACAGCCCCACTGATCTCCCACCCCAGCCTTCAGACCCCCCCTGCCCACCCCCCAGAACACTGTTTGCACCCAATCACCCCCCTAATCACCCATCAATAGTGTCAAACGCGATTCTTTTTTATGCCCTAAACTGCCCCCTGCTACCTCCTGATCACCCCCCCCCACCCCTCAGATTCTCCCCAGACCCCCTCCCCCTGTGTACTGTATGCCTCTATCCCCCCTGTAATAACCCACTGATCACCTGTCAATCACCCCCTGTCACTGCCACCCATCAATCAGCCCCTAACCTGCCCCTTGCGGGCAATCTGATCACCCACCCACACCAATAGATCGCCCGCAGATCCGACGTCAGATCACCTCCCAAGTGCATTGTTTACATCTGTTCTCTACCCTAAACACCCACTAATTACCCATCAATCACCCCCTATCACCACCTGTCACTGTTACCCATCAGATCAGACCCTAATCTGCCCCTTGCGGGCACCCAATCACCCGCCTACATGCTCAGATTGCCCTCAGACCCCCCCTTATCAATTCGCCAGTGCATTATTTACATACAGTTAGGTGTATGACGAGTTCATAGAAGATTTTATTTTTCGTCAAAAGTTAGCGGAAATTGATTTTTATTGTTTTTTTTCACAAAGTGTCATTTTTCACTAACGTGTGACAAAAAATAAAATCTTCTATGAACTCGCCATACACCTAACGGAATACCTTGGGGTGTCTTCTTTCTAAAATGGGGTCACTTGTGGGGTTCCTATACTGCCCTGGTATTTTAGGGGCCCTAAACCGTGAGGAGTAGTCTAGAAAACAAATGCCTCAAAATGACCTGTGAATAGGACGTTGGGCCCCTTAGCGCACCTAGGCTGCAAAAAAGAGTCACACATGTGGTATCGCCGTACTCAGGAGAAGTAGTATAATGTGTTTTGGGGTGTATTTTTACACATACCCATGCTGGGTGGGAGAAATCTCTCTGTAAATGGACAATTGTGTGTAAAAAAAATCAAACAATTGTCATTTACAGAGATATTTCTCCCACCCAGCATGGGTATGTGTAAAAATACACCACAAAACACATTATACTACTTCTCCTGAGTACGGCGGTACCACATGTGTGGCACTTTTTACACCCTAAGTGCGCTAAGGGGCCAATGAGTACCTTTAGGATTTCACAGGTCATTTTGCGACATTTGGTTTCAAGACTACTCCTCACGGTTTAGGGCCCCTAAAATGCCAGGGCAGTATAGGAACCCCACAAATTACCCCATTCTAGAAAGAAGACACCCAAAGGTATTCCGTTAGGAGTATGGTGAGTTCATAGAAGATTTTATTTTTTGTCACAAGTTAGCGGAAAATGACACTTTGTGAAAAAAACAATTAAAATCAATTTCTGCTAACTTGTGACAAAAAATAAAATCTTCTATGAACTCACCATACTCCTAACGGAATACCTTGGGGTGTCTTCTTTCTAAAATGGGGTCATTAGTGGGGTTCCTATACTGCCCTGGCATTTTAGGGGCCCTAAACCGTGAGGAGTAGTCTTGAAACAAAAATGACCTGTGAAATCCTAAAGGTACTCATTGCAAACCTTACACAATGTAGCGAGTGGCAGTGTTCTCACTGCCGCGGTTGTGGTTAGCGATAACCGCAACCGCGCTGCATGCACCGGTTTGCCGGCGACAAGCGTTCCGCGATTTGCGATCGTGATTAGCGTGCATAGCACGCTAATCGCGATTGCTCCAAAACCGCTGCAGTGTCCAGTGATTTTTCCGCGCTAATCGCTGGAAAATCACTCCCGCAAAACGTTCTGCGGTTCTAAGTGTGAACGGGCCTTAAAGAGACTCTGAAGCGAGAATAAATCTCGCTTCAGAGCTCATAAATAGCAGGGGCACGTGTGCCCCTGCTAAAACGCCGCTATCCCGCGGCTAAACGGGGGTCCCTTCACCCCCAACCCACCCCCCGCAAAAGTGTGTCGTGAAAAGGTCGCTGGCTGTCTCTTCCTGGAGGCAGGGCTAACGGCTGCAGCCCTGCCTCCAGTCGCGTCTGTCAGCGGCGCATCGCCGCCTCTCCCCCGCCCCTCTCAGTGAAGGAAGACTGAGAGGGGCGGGGGAGAGGCGGAGATACGCGCTGACAGACGCGCGTGGGGCAGGGCTGCGGCGGTTAGCCCTGCCCCAACCAGGAAGCGCTCCCCCGGTGTATCGAGGGGGATTTGGGGGTGAAGGGACCCCCGTTAAGCCGCGCTATAGCGGCGTTTTAGCAGGGGCACACATGCCCCTGCTATTTATGAGGTCTGAAGCGAGATTTATTCTCGCTTCAGACTCTCTTTAAGGGGGGTAAAGCCTACGGTCCTCAAGTGGTTAAGCAGACTCACAGGCAAAATGCTGTCAAAAGTGACATTGCAGGGCCCTGCTTGCTTACATGTATTTAATAAATGTGGTGAGCCACATCTGGTCACCACGATGGCTAGAGATGTATGAAGAAATCTGTGTGTTCCTTCTGTCTCTACTACTGGAGCCATGCGTGGTTGCAGTATCAGTCAACCTCGGTTCCAGCCATGCAATAGCACTTTTGGCGGCCAATTGCCGCTTGCCTTGAACTTTGTCGATTGTGGCAGCACTAAGGCGAGAGGTTGCAATGTACAATTCATTGCCTTAGTACATGTTTATTATGATAAAATTAACTATAGAACAAAAAAAATAAATTTGGAAAAAACAAAAACTTGTAAACATAGCACTACATAGGTGATGCAGAAAATTGGGATGTAAACCTCGTGATGTGCCTAAAATTCTCAGACCCAGCAAATTACTGCACAATTTTAGGCCAGGGACCCACTAGGAGTCGCTGCAGCGCTTTGAAATCACACAAAAGCTGCGTGCAGCAATTCCTAGTTTTATAAGTGCGATTTACTGTGCTTCCGATTAGCGATTTCTCACCGATTGTCCTGATGTCTGGCTTCTGTCCAAAGCCCACCAACCTAGCAGAAGAGAATATAAATACTTCTCTAGCTGCAGAAAAGCACCTGTGAACTCTTCTGCTAGGGGGTGGGGCTATGGGTAAAGCCAGACATCAGGACACTTGATAAGTGTATTAAAATAAAAATAAAAAATTGGCCCACCAAAATTGCTTTGAAAAGTGAATCTGCGTGCCCTGCAATTGCAATTAGCCTTAATCACAATCTGACTAAGGGGTTTCCCAAAAATGCAGCCAAAATTGCTCTAGTGGGTCCCCGCCCTAATGCTAGGTACAAACGATGCAATTTTCTGACAGATTTACTGTCAGACAGATTATTTCCAACATGGCCGATCTGATTTCCACTCGGTTTTCCTTAGAAGAGAATAGAAAATCGATTGCAAATCAGATCGGACATGTTCGAAATAATCGATCTGTCAGTAAATTGCATCGTGTGTACCTAGCATTAGTCCAGCAAACGACTGTAAAAGTTGCTATGGCTGACTTTGTACCCAAAAATACTAGTGATTTCTTCTGAAATCACTAACCCAGAAAAAGTACGCAGGTGTTAGGTCTTCACCACACTGCCTACTTCTTGCACATCATGTGTGACTGAAGCACTACGGAAGAATGAGCACCGTGACGTGACAGACAAACGAATAGAGTGTGCACTAGCTTTCAGTATATATAGATCCGCTACGTTATGTGGTCCTGCCCCTTTTGTAATAACATGCCAGGCCATAGATGCCAGCCCCCGCCTCTCCCACTCCCAGATGCTTTGAGTAAAAACTGTATCATTACCCACCTTCTCCTCAAGGCGCTTCTGCCATTGAGTAGTTTTTTCATATCCATCTTGGATTGTCATTGTAGTCCATTATGCACTGCAGTCACCAGTCCACCATGGTATGCCACATCAGGACAGGCCTGCTGCTGCTGATTGCTCCTCTGCTCTTTCACTTCCAGCTCCAGTTATCGTATAATAAAGATTGAGGAAGGTGCTATTCGTTTAGATTAGCACGAACAGAAGGCTGTAACTGTGCATTATCAGCATTGGTAGCAGTAGAGTATGCCTGGCTGCCACAGGCAAAATAGGAAGAAGTTTACAAACTGTGTGAGGGGTGTTCCTGGATCTGAAAGTCCGCCCAGCTGCACAAGTGCTTTCACTTCTTCCTATCCCGCCTCTTCTGTGTTCAATGTAGCTACAAGCCTGTGTCACACTCGCTAATGTTTGCCGTGTGATAAGCCTGTGGGAAGTTCAAACTAGATGCCAGAGGACAATAGTACTGTAAAGATGTGTCAAGAAAAGAAACTCGTTCTAAATAATCTAAAGCCTGGTTCTACACATTACAATTTTGCAAACACACACCCCTTTGGTCGCGCAGCATATACTGTTCTTTGGAAAGAGGGGGGCTGCAAATATGCATACCTCCCAACTTTTTGAGATGAGAAAGAAGGACACTTAAGCCACGCCCCTGCCACATCCCTGATCATGCCCCTGTCATACCCCTAGTCATACCTCCCAACATTTTAAAGCTGGGAATCGGGACACTTAGGCCACACCCCTAACCACGCCCCCCCCCCCCCCCCCCCCCCCAATCACACCTACCATAAAAAAAAAATTTGATTTTTTTTTTCAATTAATATTATCCCCTAATATTCTTTAAAGAGAATCTGTATTGTTAAAATCGCACAAAAGTAAACATACCAGTGCGTTAGGGGACATCTCCTATTACCCTCTGTCACAATTTCGCCGTTCCTCGCCACATTAAAAGTGGTTAAAAACAGTTTTAAAAAGTTTGTTTATAACCAAACAAAATGGCCACCAAAACAGGAAGTAGATTGATGTACAGTATGTCCACACATAGAAAATACATCCATACACAAGCAGGCTGTATACAGCCATCCTTTTGAATCTCAAGAGATCATTTGTGTGTTTCTTTCCCCCTGCAGCTATCTTCCACTGAAGTGTCAGGCTATTTCTTTCTGCAGAGTGCAGACAGCTGTGCCTGTATGTAATTCCTCAGTATGTGAAAGCCCAGCCAGCTCAGAGGAGGATTTATCCAGCTTGTAAAAGATAATAGAACAGAGAGAAGCTGCACTAATCTAAATATAACACAGGCAGTGTGCAGAGAGGGGCCTGGATGGGGGAGTTCATGGCAGAACCACAACACTGAAGAACTTGGCAGCCTTCCAGACACAGGCCTGACAAGTCTGACAAGAGAGAGATAAGTTGATTTATTACAGAGATGGTGATAGTAGAACATGCTGCAGTAAGCCAGAACACATTAGAATAGCTTTTGGAACTTGTAGGATGATAAAAAACAGGATGCAATTTTTGTTAAGGAGTCTCTTTAATACACATTTCCCCCATATATGATGGGGAGGAGGGTGTCCATGGGTGGGGAGGAGGGTGTCCGTGGGTGGGTGGGTGGGGAGGAGGGTGTCCGTGGGTGGGTGGGTGGGGAGGAGGGTGTCCGTGGGTGGGTGGGTGAGGAGAAGGGTGTTGGTGGGTGGGTGGAGAAGAGGGCGAGGATGGCCATGAGAGTGGGGAGGAGGGTGCCAATTCAAGAACAAAATGATCGAGGCGCCAGCCGCGGGTAAATGGGATGCGGGACGCGTGCATCCCATTACTACCTCCCTCCCTCCCTTGAAATCTGGCCCCCCCCACTGTGTCTCCCCCCTGTTTGCAGAGTGTGCAGCTAAGCGGAGCGGGCTGTGAGCTTACCGGTATCCATGGACACGTACCACCATCTGGCTTCCTGTGACGTCACAGGAAGCAGATTGAAGCCGGACATCGGTACGTGTCCATGGATACCGGTAAGCTCACAGCCCGCTCCGCTTAGCTGCGCACTCTGCAAACAGGGGGGAGACACGGGGGGGGGGGGCAGATTCCAAGGGAGGGAGGGAGGTAGTAATGGGATGCACGCGTCCCGCATCCCATTTACCCGCGGCTGGCGCCTTGATCATTTTTTTTTCCACCCTCACAGCCCACTGCTGCCCGGGACTTGGGGGGCTCATACCGTGACAGCGGGAGAGCCCCCCAAAATCGTGACAGTCCCGACGAGATCGGGACGGTTGGGCCCTATGCCCCTAGCCACGCATACCATAAAGATTTCATAAGAAAAATACGTTGTTTTATAATTCAAGCCACACTGGTCCTTTATATCCTGGTTTATTTTCCTTTATATTAACATTTTAAAATTAGTAATATATCAATTTAAAGGATGGGAATACAGTTTAGTGATAATCATTCATTTTTTAGTAGAGGAATATATATATTTACATAGAAAGAGGGACAAATGAGGAGGACAGAGGGACAGAATCAGAATCTTTATTCTCGCCAAGCACGACTGGGTCGTGCCCGGAATTGGGCTTGGCACGTACAGGGGACTGATACAGATACAAATACAGATACAGGATGGAACATGCAGGAACCAAAAAACAAAAACAGATGCAGAGGAACACAATGAAGCATTATTTACAAATCAGAAATCAAAAATACACCCAAAGAACAGGCAGAAAGTATGCTGGAGCTAGATCACTGTCCATGTGCAGTGTACTTCAGTTCAGCGTGCTATAGTTTGGCTTAAACTTGTAGGGTGGGGGTGGGGATGGGCAAATTCTTGAGAGAGAGTTCAGAAGGCTGACAGCAGAGGGAAAGAAACTGTTCTTATGTCTCGAGGTCTTGGTGAGGATGGACCGGAACCGGGGTCTTCGGCTTAGTGTTGGGCGAACACCTAGATGTTCGGGTTCGCGAACGTTCGCCGAACATCGCCGCGATGTTCGGGTGTTCGCGCCGAACTCCGAACATAATGGAAGTCAATGGGGACCCGAACTTTCGTGCTTTGTAAAGCTTCCTTACATGCTACATACCCCAAATTAGCAGGGTATGTGCACCTTGGGAGTGGGTACAAGAGGAAAAAAAATATTTGAAAAAGAGCTTATAGTTTTTGAGAAAATTGATTGTAAAATTTCAAAGGAAAAACTGTCTTTTAAATGTGGAAAATGTCATGTTTCTTTGCACAGGTAACATGCTTTTTGTCGCCATGCAGTCATAAATGTAATACAGAGAAGAGGTTCCAGGAAAAGGGACCGGTAACGCTAACCCAGCAGCAGCAGCACACGTGATGGAACAGGAGCAGGCGCAGGAGGAGAAGGCCATGCTTTTTGAGACACAACAACCCAGGCCTTGCATGAGGACAAGAAGCGTGCGGATAGCATGCTTTTTACCGCCATGCAGTCATTAATGTAATAAAGATAAGAGGTTCAATAAACAGGGACCGGGCGTCAACGCTAACCCAGCAGCAGCAGACGTGATGGAACAGGAGGAGGCGCAGGAGGAGAAGGCCACGCTTTCAGGTGCAACTCAGGCCTTGCATGAGGACAAAAAAATGTGTGCGCAAAGCAATGCAATGAGTAGTTTTCAGGACACAATGGGCTATTCGGAGGAGCTATTCCCACCCCCACAATCTTCTACCTGTGAAAGGTCAATGGAACAGCCACAAATGTTGTGCCCGGATTCACAACCTTTTTCTGTGGAAAATGCACCTCGCACTGAAATGCAAGGCGAGGCCGAGGATGAACATGACGTCAACAACTCAACATGACGCAAAATGGGTGCGGAACAGAAAGCTGCTTTCAATGTTTTGAAGGCCTTAATTGCCTCCGGTGGCCAGTTAGATGCATCATTCATCACACCCAAATCCCAGAGCAATGTGTGCAGGAATTTGAATCTCAGGAGGTGTACCGAGATCATCTGGACAAGTGACCAAGTGACAAAGTGACCAGTGACAAAGTGACAAAATGACAAAGTGACAAAATGACAAAGTGACAAGTGACAAAGTGAGAAGTGACAAGTGACAAAATGACAAAGTGACAAGTGACAAAGTGAGAAGTGACAAGTGACAAAGTGACAAGTGACAAAATGACAAAGTGACAAAGTGACCAGTGACAAAGTGACAACTGACAAAGTGACAAAATGACAAAGTGACAAAGTGACAAAGTGACCAGTGACAAAGTGACAACTGAGAGGTTGTTCTGGGGAGCTCCACTGCACTCAGTCGCATATGAGGAGAGGTCTCGTCGGGACTGCTGATCCTCCTCAGCTTGCTCAAAGCCTTGAGGGTTCCTGAAGATCCTCTGCTTGGAGTTCGCTGGGGTTCAGCTTGGTGTCGGGGTCGGCGGCGTCCTCCTCACTCCAACGTGGCAGATCTTCTGTTGAAGGAAAAAAAAACAAACATTGTTAAAAGTCCAGTACCGCTTCTGAAGGACTCACCAAGAGATGCAGGAGCGCTTCAATCTAGCGCACCATCGCTCGCTGGGTGATGTCCCTGCCTACGCGCTGGAATTCTACGCTGCACATGCTAGCACGCTTTTGCGCAGTGCCGAGGCGCATTCCAGCAGCTAGTAGCTACCAAGCTTCTGTGGATCTGATTGGGCCACCATGTTGGATCTCTGCCAAGTCCTCCAAAATTTTGAGCAATCCACGTTGTGTGACTGAGCAGTGACAACTCTACAGTCAGCATTACAATACCACTGCTGTGTTTACTGAAGAAATCAATGTTGAAGATGGAAACCGCTGGCATGATGCAAGTGGGGGATTCTTAAGATGAAAACGATCAGCGTGATGATACCAACATCAGGCAACCTGCCTCAGGAAACGCTGGTCCCAGCTATGACAAAGAACAGGACGAGGAACAGCTGGAGTTGGAGCAGGAATTGGATGCCCCCACTGCCGAGGGACAGAGCGGTGCACGTTGGACTTCCACAATTTAGCGGGAAAGGACAGCAGAAGAGGAAGAAAGTGATGCTGGTGACGAATATGGTGCATCACAACAATCACAACGCTTACAAGAACATGAAGACAGAGGAGTCTGGCAGGACTCTCTGGCACACATGGCTCAATTCATGCTAGACTGCATTGAACGCGGCCCGCGCATTATTCACTATTCATTATTATTCATTATTCTGGAATCTGGACAACACCAATTACTGGGTTTATACCCAGTTTATACAAACACAATGTTAAAAAACTGATTGAAGAAAGTGTCAGACAGGTCAAAAATGGAACAATTCCAGCAGGCCCTTGAGGATGGAGACTTTAGAGAGGAGATTGACATCCTCCTCCTTCTCTAGCCAGTTGTACGCCGCCAGACTGACTTCAGCAAACCCAGGAGGACCAGGAGGGCAGCAAAGAACACAAGCTGCTGCTAGTGCCGAAAAGGGAATGGTATTGGCAGTGTCCTTGGAATGGGAACATTTTCTGACACCCATGCAGCAGCCCACAGAACAGCAATCGGGCAGTTCCACGTCCTCCAACACCAATCGCCTGGAGAAGATGGTCAAGGTCCAGGACTACATGTCAGATGGCGTAGCTGTGTTGAACAATCCATCTGCAGACAGACGGTGAGTGTGACAGGCAGCACAGAAGGACCATGGCAACTCACTCATAGTACCACAGTTTGATAGTGCTGCCCAAAAAATTATATGGATCCGTGGACCCGGGCACTGCGGGCAGTACTGGGAAGTGGGAACGCAGATTTTAGTACCTAAACACACTATACAAAATGTCTTCCGGGGTCGGACTCTGAGGCACATACAGATGGTCCCGATCATCATCCTCATCATACAACTCTTCTCCTGAGTCTGACCCACCCACCACCTCTGCCACCCACCACCTCTGCCACCCCAACATCCCCAGACACAGACCCCTCATCGTCCTCAACATTAACTTGGGATGCTGGCCTGAGCCAGACCTCCTCCTCCACATCAGGCCCCATCATCTCCTCAATGGCAGCCCTCATTAATCGTTCTGGCGACGGACCGATGGACACAACATTCTCCTCCGGAGAGGGCTGCTGCTGACCACTGGCTGCTGGGGTGGATGTTATAGCTTGCGTGGGGCGTTGGCTGTTGCTGTTGTTGGGAGTGCTGCTCACAGCGGAGGTCTCTGAGGAACTCATGGTGAGCTCATATAGTGGTTGGCGGTGAGTGGAGTATTACTGATCCCAGCAATATACACACTGACTGGCAGAGTACGCAATGCTATATAGTCTGGCTGAGCGGTGTACACAGAGTGTCAGTAAACAATGGTATATAGTCTGGCTGAGCGGTGTACACAGAGTGGCAGTAAACACAATGCTTTATATAGCGTGGCTGAGCGAGGTGCACAGTGGCAGTACACACAATGCTATATAGTCAGGCTAAGCCGTGTACACAGAGTGTCAGAAAACACAATGCTATATATAGCGTGGCTGAGCGAGGTGCACAGTGGCAGTACACACAATGCTATATAGTCTGGCTGAGCCGTGTACACAGAGTGGCAGTAAACACAATGCTATATATAGCGTGGCTGAGCGAGGTACACAGTGGCAGTACACACAATGCTATATAGTCAGGCTAAGCCGTGTACACCGAGTGTCAGAAAACACAATGCTATATATAGCGTGGCTGAGCGAGGTACACAGTGGCAGTAAACAATGCTATATATAGTGTGGCTGAGCGAGCGGTGTACTACTGTTCCCAGCAGCGACACACAATGACTGGGGGGGACCCTGGCTAGCGTGGCTGGAGAGCGAACTACCCTGCCTGCCTACCCAAAGCTAAACCCACAGACAAATGGCGGAGATATGACGTGGTTCGGGTATTTATTTACCCGAACCACGTGACCGTTCGGCCAATCAGAGCGCGTTCGGGCCCGAACCACGTGACCCGTTCGGCCAATCACAGCGCTAGCCGAACGTTCGGGGAACGTTCGGCCATGCGCTCTTAGTTCGGCCATGTGGCCGAACGGTTTGGCCCAAACAGGGTGATGTTCTGCAGAACCCGAACAGTGGCGAACACTGTTCGCCCAACACTACTTCGGCTCGAGGGAAGCTGACTAAAAAAGCGGTGGCCTGGGTGCGAGGGGTCGTTGGTGATCTTTAATGCTCTGGTGTTCAGCCTGGAGTGGTAAAGGAGGTCCAGAGTAGGAAGGGCTTTCCCGATGATCCTCTCTGCTGATCTGATGATCCTCTGCAGTTTGAGCCTGTCGCTGGTGGAGGAGCCGGCATACCAGACCAGGATGGAAGAGCATAGGACAGATTCAATTGTAGCAGAGTAGAAGTTAGACAGAAGTTTTGGGGCCATACCAAACTTTTTTAGTTGGCGAAGAAAGAAAAGTCTCTGTTGGGCTTTCCTCTGTGTGGAGGCAGTGTTGGCTTTCCACCTCAGGTCATTGTAGATGGTTGTGCCCAGAAGGCGGACGCAGGGAACTCTTTCCACTTCCTTGCCGTCAATACGCATTGGAGGTAGGGTGGGAGCACGCCTCCTGAAGTCAATGATCATCTCCACAGTTTTCGCTGTGTTAAGGACCAATCCGTTCACTCCGCACCAGTGGCAGATACTGTCGACCTGGTGGCGGTACGCCTCCTCATCGTTATTGGTGATGAGACCGACGATGGTTGTGTCGTCTGCAAATTTGATTACTTTTACAGAGTCTGACGAGGATCTGCAGTTGTTCGTGTACAGAGAGAACAGAAATGGCGACAGGACACAGCCTTGTGGGGCTCCTGTATTGGTGGTTCTAGGTAGTGAGGAGATAGTTCCTACCCTGACGACCTGAGATCTGTTGGTGAGGAAGTCTGTGATCCACCGGCATAGGGACGGGTGGACACCTAGTGTGACGAGATTGTCTTGTAGTATTTTGGGGCTGATGGTATTGAATGCTGAGCTGAAGTCCAATAGGAGGATCCTGGCATAGGAGTCTGGTCTATCCAGGTGATCATAGACGAGCTCCAAGCAGAGGTTGATGGCATCATCGGTGGACCTGTTAGCTCTGTACGCGAACTGGTGTGGGTCCAGCAGGGCTCCCAAAGAGAGACAGTTTGGAGCTATGAATAAGTGAGCAGCAACACGCTGCTGGAACATCAACATAAGTGGTATGAGCAATGCTGCCTCTCGGGCGAGTTGCAAAAAATGGACAGCAACATGTAGGACCCCTGTTGAAAGAATGATATACATATACAGAGAGTGTAGACTAGTAGAGTTGGGCCGAACGGATCGCCGGCGAACGTGGTTCGCGTGCGGGTACCGCACGCGAACCTTTTGCGGAAGAAGTTCGGTTCGCCCCATAATGCACTGAGGGTCAACTTTGACCCTCTACATCACAGTCAGCAGGCCCAGTGTAGCCAATTAGGCTACACTAGCCCCTGGAGCCCCACCCCCCCTTATATAAGGCAGGCAGCGGCGGCCATTACGGCCACTCGTGTGCCTGCATTAGTGAGAGTAGGGCGAGCTGCTGCAGTCTCTCATATAGGGAAAGATTAGTTAGGCTTAACTTCTTCCTGGCTGCATACCTGTTCTGTTCAGTGAGCCCTCAGCCCACTGCATACCTGTACTGTGATCCTGCCACTGCATACCTGTTCAGTGATCCTGCCACTGCATACCTGTTCTGTTCAGTGAGCCCTCAGCCCACTGCATACCTGTACTGTGATCCTGCCACTCCATACCTGTTCAGTGATCCTGCCACTGCATACCTGTTCTGTTCAGTGAGCCCTCAGCCCACTGCATACCTGTACTGTGATCCTGCCACTCCATACCTGTTCAGTGATCCTGCCACTGCATACCTGTTCAGTGATCCTGCCACTGCATACCTGTTCTGTGAACCCGCCACTGTATACCTGTTCTGTTCAGTGGACCCGCCACTGTATACCTGTTCAGTGAACCCGCCACTGCATACCTGTTCTGTTCAGTGAACAGTTTGGTGTGTCAGTGTGAAGCAGTACCTTAATTACACTACCTGATTGATGTATACACATGCAAGATGTTTTAAAGCACTTTAGGCCTGTCATTTAGCATTCAATGTGATTTCTGCCCTTAAAACGCTGCTTTGCGTCAAATCCAGATTTTTCCCGGGGACTTTTGGCGTGTATCCCACTCCGCCATGCCCCCCTCCAGGTGTTAGACCCCTTGAAACATCTTTTCCATCACTTTTGTGGCCAGCATAATTATTTTTTTTTTTCAAAGTTCGCATCCCCATTGAAGTCTATTGCGGTTCGCGAACTTTAACGCGAACCGAACGTTCCGCGAAAGTTCGCGAACCCGGTTCGCGAACCTAAAATCGGAGGTTCGGCCCAACTCTATAGACTAGCAGTAATTGGGACTCGATCTATTATGTGACAGTTTGGGGCTGAGTCCTATTCAGACATGTCACCAGCCTGAAGGCTATAAAGTGTCTCTTACAATGGAAACAGGGCAGCCATTAGGGGACAACAACTGACACTGCAGTGAGGGGCCCAGGGCTACTAGCCCCCCCCCCCCCCCCCCCCCCAAAGCGCTGGAAGAGCCGCATGTGCTGACTGACTGCAGGCATGTGGCTCATTAACCAGCACACCGCGTTCTGAGAGGAGTGACATCAGCACTTGAACGTGGGGAGCAGATGAGTGAGCCCGTTACAGCGGACTTTCTATGCTGGGGCACCACCTATATCTGGCTACAGGCTACCTATACTGGGGCTGGAACTACCTATACCTAGCTACCTATACTTGGGCACCACCTATACTTTGCTACCTTTATTAAGGGCACCACCTGTACCTGGCTACCTATACTGGGGCACCACCTATACTTGGCTACTTGTACTGGGGCGCCTATAGCTTGCTACCTATACTGGGGGCACCTGTACCTGGCTAACCTATACTGGTGCACCTCCCATACCAGGCTACCTATACTGGGAGCAACTATACCAGGCTACCTATACCGGGGCACCACCTATAGTTGAATACCTATACTGGGGCACCTGTATCTTGCTGGCCTATACTGGGGCACCAGCTATACCAGGCTACCTATACTGGGGCACCACCTAAAGCTGGCTACTTATACTGGGGGAACCTATACCTGGCTACCTATACTGGGGGCACCTATGCCTGGATACCTACACTGGGGGCACCTATACCTGGCTAGGGCAGGGGGATGAGCTGAGACAGAAGGGGACAAGAGGTAACACAGGGGGGTTAAAGAGGCACAGGGGGAACAGAGGTGGACAAAAGAGGCACAGGGAGAAAAGAGATGAGATGGGAACAGGAGGTCACACAGAGGGACACAAAAGAGGCACAAACTGAGGTGGGATAGAGGTGGACAAAAGAGGCACAGGAAGAAAAGAGTGGGACAAAAAAAATGGATAATGGATGAGAACGGACCTACAAGTCCCTATATCATTTGTTAACTGGGGACTACCTGTATTTTGCTAGTATTTGGCTCCACCCACAACATGCCATGGTCACATTCACTTTTTGCAGCATCACGCTGTGCATGATGCTTTCTTAAATGATGGAGCCATGCACATTTTTTGCCGCAGCGCACTTCACGCACGGGCACATGGGTGGGGTGGCTTGTGGGCGGGCACAGCAACCAGTGGGTGGGCCCAGGGAAGGGGGGCCCAGGCCTGATGTGCGAGGGGCCCCAAAATTTCTGATGGCGGCCCTGAGGGAGGTAAAGGGACAGTACAGGATGGACTGACTTCCCACAAGTAGGGAAAATAAAGCATTCTCCGTGTTGCAAAAGCTCCTGCATGCTGGATCTTTAGGCAACATTTTGGTGCATTGAACAAAAGTTAGACTTTTACCCTTTTCTTGGTGGCCTCTGACAAGTTTAATCTAGCTTGTGTGTGTAGATTAAAGTGTACTGGAGGTGAACCTCGGGCACAAAAGAAGAGGGGAGCGTCTGGATCCTATAATCTACCCACACCGTCCTCTGGTCCTTCGTTGCCCCCCGAATATTACCAACAAAGGCTGATCAGTAATCACATCAGGTAGCCTTCCTGCTCTCTGATATTTCCTCTTTCCAGCTGTGAAAGCAGTCAGAAGAGGTGAGTTAACACCTCTTGGCAGAAGGTATTGGAAAGCTGAAGTACGACATGGAGCGCAACGGGCAGAGGTTGCAACTAGGGTTAGTTGATCACCCTGCTATGGACCGCATATGTAGCGATTTGTGTCCTGATTCAAAGCATTCGGAATGCTAATCCCTATTTGTGATGGTCCTGTCCCAATTCTTACATTAAGGCTGCTTTCACATCAGGACGTTAAAGTCGCTCGTTACAGCAGCCCCTAACACAGAACAACTCACAGTAATGAAAAATCAATGGGCTGTTCACAGTGCCCGCGATGCGTTGGAGTATAACGCTGCACGTTAAATTAAAGTGCAGCATGCTGTGCTTTATACTCGTATTTAGCTGCGTTACAATGTTTGCACATGCTCAGTAATGTTTTCATTTTTTTTAAAAATGTGACGTGTGCGCCGTTTTCGTTCTATCAGTATGCGTCAAAAAGTACGCATCAAGAGACGCATAACACAGTTCAATATAACGTCCAACCAAAACTAACATGCGTTACGTTAGGGGCACGTTATGCGACCTTAACGTCGCATCAAACGCAACGTCTTAGTGTGAAAGAGCCCTAAAACAAGAGATTCCTCAGGACCTGCTTTCTTTCTATTATTTCAGCACTTGCTTGAGATGCCATACACTATGTGATAGGTGGTCTTGGCATGCGCTCTCTGCTTTAGGCGCTGCCATAGACCAAAATTATATATGGTCTATAGTGGTGCAGGGTGATTTCTCCCCAAATCACTGTAATTGAGGTGCCGGCAATAGCTGGATTCGGCAAGTTGCTACGACTCAGATGGGGAATAGTTTTTTAAATGGCCGATGTGTTTCAGCAGGAGCAGTGTGAGGCGTCTTTCGGCTCACCTGCGCCCAACTGAACAATGACGGGACCATACATATGTCACACAGTACAGTACTGGTAAATCCTGTCTCCAGGCATAGATCTAAGGGATTATATATGCAATCCTGTCAGTTTTAATGCAAGAAAAAAACCTGAGACGAAAAAAAAATTGGATACGTTACGTACCTAGGTAGATGGAAACCTCTGGCTATTCCGGAGTCTTCCCGTGTCCTCCTTGCCCCTACCGATGTAAGGTGCGGACCGCCGGAACATATCTGACAAGAGCTTGTCGTGGCTCGGCTGTGCTGTGCCTGCACAAGTATGGTCGCTCCTGCACAGTAAGCCAGAGCCACTCAACCAAAAGCTGCTGTATGCTACTCCCTCCACTGCCAGGGTCCTCGTCACCTGCTGGATAGTGTACTGGTTAACCACTTGACCACTCAAGGCTGTATTCCCCTTACAGACAAGAGTAATTTTCACCTTTCAGCCCTCTTCCCATTCATTCACCAATAACGTTATCACTACTTATCACACTGAAATGATCTATACCTTATTTTTTTGCCACCATGTCATGATCTCTCCTGTAGCATGTCCTGTTGGTTGCAGCTGAACTGCAATCAAGCAGTTCTGATTTTTCTGCAGGCATACAGTTGCATAGTTTTGCTAGTATTCAAGAAGTGTCATTGCCAACTGCAATCACTCTGCAGTTCAGAGCAGCTCAGGATGCTGTCATGAATCCACCTATGGCTTGTTGCAGCTGTGCTGCAGCCGGACAGTGCTGAATTCCCTGCACACATATTGCATGCATTTGTAATTGGGGGCCTAGCCATCTGCAATCAGTCTGCAGTCTTCAATCAGAATAACATAGGATTGATTGATTACCATTCAGCTGTGTTGGAATTTGCATGTCTGGTCTCATTGTGTGATGTCTATAGAAAAGCCTCTTCCTCCCTTGACACTTGGCCTGTCATAGCTTTCAGCTTTGCCATAGCTGTTGGCCGGGTCCTAAGTCTCGATTTTCCTTGTCTTGCTGCCTTGTGGGCGGTCGTTGTTCCTGCGTGGGCAAACAGCAAAGTCCTTCCAGTCCAGCAAGCCTGAACACATCCATCACTGCAGTAATGATTGGCTAGTGCTGCTAGTCCTGATCCTGTGGATGTGACTATAGCAGTGGTTGCTATTAGTTATGCTCCTTCTTGTGTTGTCTTGTTTGTGAATGTTTGCCATCGCTGCGGTAGCGACTAGATAGGCAAACATGCCTTCCTGTCTGTATGTTCTTGTTTTATTCAGTGTGGCGGACAACAGAAGTTCAGAGCTGCGGTCACTCAGAGCAATCGTCCTGATCTTGTTTATTGTGGCGGTTATCGGACGCTCAGAGCTGAGGTCGCTCTGAGCAACCTTGTCTCTAGTCTACTACTCCTGCTGTGATCTGTGTTGTCTTTTCCGCAAGTGCATCCCATACTATTACCTGATATTACACAGCCACATTTTGTCTTGCTTAGTAGGCTCTGGTAGTACTCTTTGCTTCCCAGCCTTAGTCTCTATACCTTGCACACTGAAGTCCTTTAGGGTAACCGTAGTCGGGTAGGTGTACTGGTCTCCCGTTCACTAGGGGGCTTGGCATATAGGTGAAGAGCGTGGTATTAAATTGGGGTATAAAGGCTGAAGGAAGATGAGAGTTCTGCCAGGCCTTACACCCCAATTAGGCTTTCTTTGAGTGGTACTTTTTGCTAAGATTTATTGGTACTATTCCGTTAACCGGGCGCAACCACCAGGTGGCGTTAATTACTATTCCCCCTCCAGGCCGCCATGGATAGTAGGGAAAGATGCAACTCTGGTGGAGTTTTATCGCCACCTAGTGGATGCGCCCGGCTAATGGAAAAGAACCGATTTATTTTATTCTAAATGCATTTTAATGTGAATAATAAGGGAAAAATGGAAAAATATATTATTTCTCAGTTTTCAGCCATTATAGTTTTAAAATAAAATGTGCTACTGTGGATAAAACCCACACATTGTATTTGCCCATTTGTCCCAGTTATTACAACATTTAAATGATGTCCCTAGTACAGTGTATTGTGACAATATTTTATTTGGAAATAAAGGTTTATTTTTTATTTACAAGTGTACTTACTTTTACTTTGGTAACTAAGGGGTTAATTCATGGTGGATTTATTTATTTAATTTATAGTACATAGGTGTATTTTTAGTATTTGGCTACTAGATGTTGCCCCACTTTATTCCTGTGTACCGTGAACAGTACACAGGTTGGGCTGCTCCTTCATCGTGCAGGAGTGATCCTCTTACACACCATTTCTGTTTATACTGACGTATACTAAAGCTAAGTACACACATGAAATATAAGTCTTTGGAAAATGAAGGATCACAGACCAATTTTACCACCTTCCATGTAGTATGAGAGCATACCTACCCAGTGAAAGCTAAGGACACCTATCAGATAAAAATCTTTGCAAACTGTCGCATAGGTTTGTCATCAAGGTTTGAAAGACTGACCTTTCTAAAGATGCTCATTTAAGCCAGTGATCGCTAGTCAGGGTGTTGGACAGAATGCTTTTGGGTGGGGGCAGTTGGTTACAGCAGGCCTTGAGTGCTGGAAAGTACAAGTCCCGCCCTGATTGCAGTAGTATCTGGATCACACACACCTAAGGGCTGGTTCAGACAGACGTTTGGAGGCGTCGCGTTCCTTGGTGTTGCGGCGGCAATGCGTTCGGGCTTTCAGAAGTGTTCGCATTGCGTTCGGATGCGGTCGCGTTTTTTCTTCCCCTAGGGGGACATTACCCATCGCGGTTAACCGCTCCTGGAAGCAACATGTAGCTTCCAGGGGCTCCTTGAACGCCAGTGAAAATCGGGACACGAATGCCGTGTGAAAGCTTGGTACAAACGCTCCCTTTCACTTGAATGGGAGCGTTTAACGCCAAGCCCCGAACGCTTGCAGTAAACTCTCCGCAAGTGCCCGTCTGAACCAGCCCTAAAACAAGCATGTGGCTAATTTAGTCAGACTTTAGACAGAAACATCTGATCTGCATGCTTGTTGCGGAGACGTGCTTTTCAGCGCTGCTAGATTTGGGCGCAGCTGGCGCCTCCATAGGCTACAATAGGAATCATTCCTATTGCAGCGCTCAGTGAGTAACGTTGGCTCCGTCAGAAGACGGAGCCGAGGTTGCTTAAAAAACACAATAATTTGGCCTCCAGCAATCGCTGGAAGCCGAATTATTTCATTCCCCCACTATCCATGGCGGCCTGGAGGGGGAATAGTAATTAAAACGGCCTGGACTTGTGCAGAAGCAGGATCAGCCGTATAACACAGCTGTATCCTGCGCCCAAGTCTACCGGCGCCGATTTCAAATGTACTCTGCTTGTTGAGGGTGTATAGCTAAAAGTAAGCTAAGTAATAGCTAAGAGGTAGATGATCAGCAGTACTGCCAGGCAGTTGGTATTGTTTAAAAGGAAATAAATATGGTAGCCTCCATATCCTTCTCAGTTCAGGTGTACTTTAGTTGTTTGGGGTATAGGAGCAGGGGTTGAAGCTGTGCTGTGCTTCTCGAAGGGCCCATGCCTTCCAGTACACAAACCCACAGCTGATTATGCACCCAATGCAGAGTGGGCAGCCAAACATTCTAGCACTGTCAACTCACCTGTCTGGTCAGCATGTTTATTCCTCCCTACTGTATAGTGTCTCCATGGCTCCCTGCAGCCTTGTCACCCCTTCTGTGATCTGCTAGCATGTCAACTTGCACAGGACAGTAGGGAACAGTGTGAGGCCTGGATGGAACCCACTAGAAAGCGCTCCCTGCTTCTATACAATTCATAAGAATGGAAATGCTCCCAAAATGCTGCATGTCCTGCGATTTCCCTATTTGCAATCTCTCTAGTGGAATCTGTCCCACTCCCATCCATATACATTGGCAGAGCGTTTAGGGAAATTGCTAACGATTTAAAGCGCTCCTTAACCCCCTTGGCGGTATGAAAAATACCGCCAGGGGGCAGCGCAGCAGTTTTTTTTTAATTTTTTTTTTTTTTAAATCATGTAGCGAGCCCAGGGCTAAGGAGGTTAAACACTCAAAAAAATGCTCTAGGTGTTTGCAGAGAGATATCAGGAGAATGACACAGTGATGGAGCTTTAGCTGGGAGTGAGCAAATTGTGTGTTTTGTAGCATTCAGTTCAGAGGCAGTGGGGGTGAATTCTCTGGGGGTGAGAGGTCCAGGGCCCGTCCGCACTTCCTTCTGGGTATTTCATAGTGGTTTGGGACCCCCGACTGTTGTGCGAACCATTATTTGTGATTTTAATTTTTTTTGCAGCTTCCAGGATGCGGTTGACAGGTGAGTGGTTAGGCAGAGGACCGTCCGTGTGGGAGATGTGCCTACACGGGGGCGTCCCTGTAAATTATGTAATCTACAATTATGTACAACCAAAGCCTCCCACCTGAATGCTGCCTAATTTGTGCAATTCCTGCTAGATTTGGTACAGCAGGCAAGGGGTGTATGACAGTACACCTGATTGGATGACTGGTGCCTGCTGACCAAATAAAGGTAGGAAATTGCTTTAGCTGGGAGTGAGCAAATGGTGTGTTTTGTAGTGATGGAGCGTGTCAGCTGTAAAGGTGAGTGAGCAAGTCCACCAAGCTCCACTGCTGCTTACTCTCCATTCCCAAAGGGAAGGATCCCACATGGTTGGGCACCAGACTACTAAAAGTGTACCTTAGATGAGGATACAAAGAAGAAATATACATACCTGGGGCTTCCTCCAGCCCCCTCCGGCCTGATCGCTCATTTGTCATCATTAATCACCACCTGGTTCTTTTGGCCCCTGTAAGTCGTCCAGTCGGGGCTGGTCGGCGCAGGTGCAGTCCGGCCGAACACGCTCCTTTGTCTCTCTCCCGTCACTGGGAGCGATCTGCCTTTGCAGTAGCACTGCGCAGGTGCAGAACGCACCCGGCGCAGGAGCACGATGAGGAAGAGCCCGCATGACCTGGACGAGCATGCGCAGTTGGCCTCAAACTGGAGGAGATTCTGGAGCCAATTGCAGAAGATCAAGGCGGTGACTGAGGATGATGAGGGATTGATCAGGCTGGAGGAAGTCCCAGCTATGTATATTCCGTCTTTGTATGTCCATCTCAGGTTCCCTTTAATTCTGATATCTGGGGAAATGCATTTTATGGAGAGGTTATTTACAGTCATATAAAAAAAAACAATGGGAGTGCCTCTTAAAGTTAATGTGAAGTGAGTAAAAAAAAAAGTCTGATACTTATAAAAAGAGAAGGATCTGGATCCTATAGAATCTTCCCTGTCCTCTCTTGCTTCCCTCATTCCAGCATTATCACCCCTGTTCTGTGTATTCCACCAGCTGGTCGAATACTCGTCTGTGAGCCCTTGGGAGGCTTTGGAAGGACTCGCAGTAAAAAACAGCCTATCTTCAGAAGCACTTGGGGACAGAATAGGTAGCCATATGACCCTGCCCCCCCCCCCCACACACACACACACACACACCAGTATAGGTAGCAACATGACACCCCCCACCCCTGTAAAGGTAGCCACATGGCACCTCCTAGTATAGGTAGCCAGGTGACCCCACCCCACACCTTCCCAGTATTTGGGCAAAGTGCACAATAGTAGGGTAAAGAACGCACCTCTCCAGGAACTGTCTTCATTCTACTAGATACTCCTTCTCTATGGTGTGAGCATTGTATGTCATAATGTGGCAGACGGCGGTCACATCATAGAGAAGGAGCGCCTAGTAGGATGAAGACCAATCTTGCAGATGTGAGTTCTCCCTCCACTGTGAACTTGACCTGCTCAGCTGTCCATTGCTCTGCCCGTCATCTGCCCCTTCACCTATAGCTCTGCCCCTTTGCTCATTGCTCCACCCCTTCAGCCTGGGTGGGTGTTTGCATAGGGGAGCACGCATGCATACCCGCATGATGCATACACACCTTTGTGCTAAATAGCCTATTTAAATCTCGAGGTATCATCTTCCCACATCCAGAGATCTGTGGATACCCTTCGCTGTTAATAAAGCATCCAAACCCTTTTAAAATGCAAATACAGGTAGTCCCCGACTTACGAACGCCTGACTTATCAACGACCCGACGATACGAACGGCATGGATTCTGTGTTTCCATGGGAACAAGTCAAAAAAAGATTTTTCAAATTGGACTTGTAGTTTTTGAGAAAGTCGATTTTTAAAAAATCTAACAAAAATGGCGTTTAAACTTGTATAAACAGGTACAAAGGGCAGAGGTAACACAGAGGGGGACACTGGAGGCACAGAGGAGGTACAGGGGACAGAGATGGCTCAATGTTCCGACTTAAGAACAGATTCAGGTTAAGAACGAACCTACAGTCCCTATCTCGTTCATTAACTGGGGACTACCTGTATAGAATTTGCCATAACTACTTCTTGTGATAAGATATTCCACATTTTAACCACTCTTAAAGTGAACCTAAACTCTTGCACAGGACAGAAGGAAAACATACAGAAATGCACCCTGTATGAATTTAGAGAGTTTAGCCAGTCTAATTCCTCTGTGTCTGCTGGCTGCCTTGGCAGAACAGCTAATTTGTAAACACAGGATGTTAACCCTGTTTGATTCCATGAAAGCAGGAAGTAGGCACACTGCAGATTTATTGCAGGATTTGTATCAGATGAAACAAAGAAATGTTTTTCTTTAGAGGTTATTATACTGTTACTTATCTTTTAGAGCAGAGAAGAAGTTCTGTGTTCAGGTCCACTTTACTGTGACTAACCCCTTTATATACAGGTGGTAAATCTCCTTTCCCTCGAATTTATCTTTACATGTTAATTAGGTCACCTCTCAACCCCTGTTAAATATTACCACATTGGGCTCTACTCACAATCATTTCCCACATGCGGAAATGCACTTGCGGTAAATTTTCGTCCAAAATAAGACCATCTTGACATTCACAAAATTTTCTGCATGTTTTTTTCCGTATGCGGAAAAAGTGCATTTTCACAAAAGATACAAATTCACAATGTAAATGGGGCGCCTCATTTCTACCTTAACCACCAATTTTATATCACCTACAAGTACCAGGTGATATATTTTGCTTCCTATTGACTTAAATGGAGTGTGGAGCCTTGAGTGCTGTGTTTGCTGGACTTTAAACTTCTTTTTTTTTTTGTCAATTTTTTATTGCAAATTTTTTCCGCATGTTTCCGCACTTTTTTCTAATTCTAGTAAATTTGGAAAAAATGCGGAAATTACCGCTGCTGGTAATTTAGTGTTGAAAAATCCTTTACCACATGTAAAGGAGCCCATTGTCTAGATACACTCGCTTCAACCAGTGCAGCAGTTGCTTCTGCATACATTTTCTAATCCCTCTCAGCAGCCTCTGCTTGGTTACCTCTGTCTTGCTCAGCCTCTTCAGACAATGCATTGATCTGGGCGCTTAGTAAACGGACTGTCTCCTGATGCGCCTCTTGCTGTCTGACATTTGAAAAGCAAGCTGCTGTGTTGCAAGGGCTTCTTGGTGTCTGGCATTTGTCTCTCGTTGCACTGCATTAGCCTCCTGTTGGGCTGTGCTTATCTACACCAAACATAGCACCAAATCCACCATTCTCACAATTGCTATGCAGCGGATATCTGTGCACACGGTAACAGATCTGATGCCCGCATCCTCCACCAAATGTACATTGCTACACACGGCAGGAACCAGCATGAACAAAGTAAGTGTGCAGGAGAGTAAGTTTGTTTTAATCAGGCTGCAGCCTGTTGTTTAATTATAAGTTTGCCCAAAACAATAAACCGGTACAAAATAAACATCAGCCGTCTGGTTCCTATCTTACTTAGCACACCGTCTAACTAACAAAACAGCAGCTTCAGGCACTTACTGACAAAAACAAGCCTGAATATTCCTGGAGCCTTTTTAACACATTACATGCCAGAATCTTGGTGCAATATACACACCATCCAGCACCTTTTATGAATAATAAATAACGACAATTAACTGGTTATCCATTATTTGTAAAGGGGCCCATACACTGGTCGATTTCAGCTATCGATCGATCGATTCTATAGAATCGCTCGATCAGAGATCGATTCTTTCAAATCATCTAGTCGATCGATTTACGATCGATTTTGATCGACAGGATCAAAATCACGATCTGACAGGATGGAAAATCTAGGTCGATCTGCTGCTGGCAGCAGATCTATGGCTCATAGAGTTGCATTGGATCTAATGGTGCAATAATGCATTTAGATCGCTTTTCAATAGAATTCCAATAGATTTCATTCTGAAATCTATTGGAAATCTGTTCCTAGTGTGTGGCACACATCAGATAGATTCCTGTCAGATTCGACTTGACAATCATCTGTCAGAAATCTATCTGATGGTCGAATCTGCTGCAAATCTATAAGTGCATGGCCACCTTTAGCCCACCTTTGTTAGTAGATTGAGTAATAGCCAATCCTGTTTTGTTGGATAACTCACAGCAGTCTCTTTTGGAAGAAAATTCCCTTAGGCCTTGTTCACATTATAGGCGTTTTTTGTAAAACTTTAAGCATGGACGAATTGCCCTGAAAACGCTTGTGCAAAGATTCTCTATGAGAGAGTTCATATCTGAGCGGTTCGTTTGCTTGGGCCATTTTTGAGGCAATTAGGAAAAACGCAAAACGCTCACAAAATCGCTTTGGCAAGCGTGAGCGTTTAAAAAAAAAATACATTGTATTAATTGTTTTCAGATTTTTTTTCCGGATCAAAAGACGGAAGCGCTCTGCAAAAGTGCTTACAAAAACGCCCACAAAAGCGAGCAGACGTGCAGAAAATCGGCAGAAAGCGCTTAAAAAAAAGCTGAAAAAATGGACGTGCGAGCCGACTGCAATGTGAACAAGGCCTCACACTGCTTTCCTGTTTTAATGGCTCTCTTTTGGCCTAGTGAACAGATCTGTATAATGGCGGATCACGCTTGCTTAAAGGCATACTTCAAATAAGGGTGCCATGAAAACATGGCATGTGGTATAGCTAAATTTTAAGATATTGTCTAGAACAATATTTTTAGCGTACATTTGAAAAGGGCTCCTGGAAAAAAGGGCTCCTGATACAGACGAAAAAAGCTAGATTAGGCTACAAAGGGTGCCTGGTGTAGCCCATATGTCAAATTTGACTACAAAGAATGCCTGATGTAGCCCATATGCCAAATTCAGCTACAAAGGGTGCCCGGTGTAGCCCATGTGCCAAATTCGGCTACAAAGGGTGCCTGGTGTAGCCAAAAAGCTAGTTTTAGTTTATAAAAAGGATGCTGTTATAGGCAAAATTTTTGGGGCTATAAAAGTGCTCTGGATATAGCCAAGAAAAGTGTTTACTATGACCTAACTTTTCTCTACTCTCACACAGAACTCTCCCCTGGTGGTGTCTAACTCTAAGACCCCCCTGGTGCTGCCTAACCCTAACCCCCAGTGGTGCCTAACCCTAACCCCTCCTTGGTGGTACCTAACCCTAAGACCCCCCCTGGTGGTGCCTAACCCTACCCCCTCTAGTGGTGCCTAACCCTAACCCCTCCCTGGTGGTGCTTGACCCTAAGACAGCCCCTGGTGATTACTATGACCTAGCTTCTTCCTACTCTCATACAGAACCCTCCCCTAACCCCCCCCCCCCTAACCCTTAGACCCCCCCCCAGGTGGTGCCTAACCCTAAGACTCCCCTGGTGGCACTTAACCCTAACCCCCCTTGGTGGTGCTTAATCCCTCCCTGGTGGTGCCTAACCCTAAGACCCCCCTGGTGGTGCTTGACCCTAAGACCCCCCTGGTGATTACTATGACCTAACTTCTCCCTACTCTCAAACATAACCCACCGCTGATGGTGCCTAATCATAACCCCCCGGTGGTGCCTAACCCTAGGATTCCCCTTGGTGATGCCTAACCCCCTTGGTGGTGCCTAACCCTAAGGCTCCGTCTGGTGATGCCTTACCCTAAGACTTCTTCCAGTGGTGCCTAACCCACCCTAAGACTAGTGTTGGGCGAACACCTGGATGTTCGGGTTCGGGCCGAACAGGCCGAACATGGGCCAGATGTTCGGCATGTTCGGCCCGAACCCCGAACTCATGGAAGTCAATGGGACCCCCGAACATGCCCATTTTGGGGGCCCTATGGGGTCGCAGGCATAAGGGGGGAGTATGCCCCGATCGCGGGGGGGGGGGGGGTCGGAAATTCCCCCCACCCCCTCCGCTAGCGCTCCCCCCTCTGCCCGCTTCCCAATAAAAAAAGTTTAATGCAAGTTAAATAGTACCGGTGGCTGGCAGTGGAGTGAGGAGGAGTCCGAGTAGGAGAGTGACGCGTTGAGGCCGGGCAGCGGGCGGTTCAGCGGTAGTACCCTTGTGGTACTTCCGCCCTTTCTCTGACCTCACGTCTTCTGCATACGAGGGTACGCGTCACGCGTACCCTCGTATGCGTCATCACGTAGAGGACGTGAGGTCAGAGAAAGGGCGGAAGTACCACAAGGGTACTACCACTGAACCGCCCGCTGCCCGGCCTCAACGCGTCACTCTCATACTGGGACTCCTCCTCCTCACTCCACTGCCAGCCACCGGTACTATTTAACTTGCATTAAACTTTTTTAATGGGGAAGCGGGCAGAGGGGGGAGCGCTAGCGGAGGGGGTGGGGGGAATTTCCGACCCCCCCCCCCCGCGATCGGGGCATGCTCCCCCCTTATGCCTGCGACCCCATAGGGGGGCGGTATTCGGCCGAACAGGGCCCTGTTCGGCCGAACAGGGCCCCTGTTCGGCCGGCCATTGAGCAGTACGGGCGAACCCGAACAGTTTGGCTGAACACCATTAGGTGTTCGGCCGAACTCGAACATCACCCGAATAGGGTGATGTTCTGCAGAACCCGAACAGTGGCGAACACTGTTCGCCCAACACTACCTAAGACCCCCCCAGCTTGTGATGCCTAATCCTACCCCCCCCCCCCCCCCCTGCACCCCCGAATCAAAAATCTCGGCTATAAAAGGGCTACCTTTTGTAGCAGAATCAAAAACCTTATAGCCAAAAACCTTGTAGCCGAATCAAAAATATGGACTACAAAGGGGCAGCCTTTTGTAGCAGAATTAAAAACCTTGTAAACGAATCAAAAATATGGGCTACAAAGGGGCGCCCTTTTGTAGCAGAATCAAAGACCTTGTACCAGAAACCTTGTAACCAAATAAAAAATATGGGCTACAAAGGGGCGCCCTTTTGTAGCCAAAGCAAAAATATGGGCTACAAAGGGGCGCCCTTTTGTAGCAGAATCAAAGACCTTGACCCCGAAACCTTGTAACCAAATAAAAAATATGGGCTACAAAGGGGTGCCCTTTTGTAGCCAAGTCAAAAATATGGGCTACAAAGGGACGCCCATTTGTAGCTGAATTAAAAATATGGGCTATAAAGGGGCACCTTTTCCAAATTGAAAAACCTTGTAGCCAAAGGAAAACTTGGGAGCCCTTTTCACCACCTTGTAGCCCATATTTGAAGAAAGCAAGCTTGGATGTACCAGAGATCCTGGCACCGTTTTATAGAAAAGTAGGAAATGAATTTTGGTTTATAAGTTTGGGTAGCCCTAGGTTACATGTTCCCCTATTAAAAAGAGCTCTCAGAGCAAGTAAGTGTCTTTTTCTGAAGGTAGCTCTTGAGCTAAAGAAGTCCCCTTTACACTGGCAAATTCAATTTCTGTTTTATTCCCTTTTTATTTTGATAAGCAAATTGTCGTGTGTGTGCCTTTGTACTTTTTTTTTTGTTTGTTTCTTTTATATTCTGGTATATATTGCCTTCTGCATTGTTCCTCCTTTTTGGAATATTACATCTTTATTTAATAAGTAGTCTTCTGAAGTACTAAGCAGAGCTTTACATCTCCTAGAGAGAGACTGCAGTGTAATTGTTTTATAAGTTCAGTGCCTCATTGTATTCTCGGATTGTTCATTGCTGCCGTGTGAGATTGCACTGTGTGTGTGGTGTTCTCATACTTCAGCCTAAAGCCTGTGACCCAAAATACGTAAAACGATAGCCTGAGTGTGACCAGCTCGACAGCAGAGTATGAATTGTCGTAGTGTCTGGCCATTATCATTCCAGATGACTGCTAGTGGTGGCTTCGTGCAGAGTGTGGTTGAGGGGCGACAGCTTTGTATTAGCTTGAATAGGATTCCTCCCTGTGATGATTTGCTCAGCTGCCTGTGCAGGCAGGCAGCTTTTTGACCATTGTGTAGGTTTGCATGCTGCAGGACTCTGGAAAGAAGAGCTTCTGTCAGTTTTGCAGCTTGTGCTTGCTGAGGAATTTGCATACGTTGTCATGCAAATTGCCTGGCCACATTCATTGGAGGCGTGTACTATAAGTACTATGTGTGTCCCACAATGCTTTGCTGTTCATAAGGAGTCTTCCTGTGAAACACTCTGGAGAGTGTCAGCCATGCTCTTGGTTTGAAGATCAGCTTAGAGTAATTCCTGGAAACTGTGCTAGGCAGATTCCATAGTGCAGTTAGGATTGTTTATCTGTTTGTTTGTTCTGTTGCTGTTGTCCTGTCCCAGCGGTGGTCGACAGGAAATGGTTCTGATCTCTGTTCTTGGAGTATAGCTGGTGCAGCGGTTGCTACCAGCTATCTCTTCTGTTCTGTCTCCTGGGATCGCGCTAGCCACTTTTCGCTAGCGCTGTGGATCCTTCTGTTCTGTCTCCTGGGATCGCGCTAGCCACTTTTCGCTAGTGCTGTGGATCCTTCTGTTCTGTCTTCCTGGATCGCGCTAGCCACTTTTCGCTAGTGCTGTGGATCCTATCTCTCGCTTGTCCCTGTTTTCGTGTGTCTGTCTTGTCTGCTACGACCGCTTGCTGGAGGCTCGGTAAGGTAACCGTTAAGCAAGCGTTCGCGTCCTCTGTTTCATGTTTGTCTGTCGATGGTTAGTTAGGCGTGCTTGTCTCTATTGTGCTTATCACGTGGAGACCGCGCATAACCGCGTGCACTGTTGCGAATGAGTGCGGTGTTCGCGGTTAGCTAGCGTTTGTTATTTTCCGCATCTCCTCATTGTATGATTTGCTGTGCCTTTGCTACTCTCGTGCTCCGCCTTGCTGTAACCTTGTGTCACGTCTGGCGATCGCACCTCACGCGATCGCGTTCCTGCTTCGTATCTGCTGTGGTGTGTGCACAGTCGCGGGTTGGCGACTAGGTTGGCGCACACACATACAACCTGTCCCTTTGCTCGTTCTCATTCGCAATCGCCTCTCTTGCGATTGCGATCTGCGCTTCGTACAATTCCTGTCTGGCATTTGTGGAGGTACAGAGGATTGGTTCCTCTGCACTCCCCAGCGCCATCTGCCGACAGGAATTTCCCTCTACAGGTGCGTAGCACCTTTTGCTGGGTGCCTGCAATTACACGCTTGTGGAGGATTTCTGCCGTGTCAGCGCACGCGTTGTGCGCTGATCACGGAGAAAGTTCCACAATCGTTACACTCCCCCTCTTGATTTTGAGTCAAATCCCCCATCCATCTCTGCAGGCTTGCCATGGGGCTGGTTCTTGACACTCCCCACAGTCTGGATAATCACTGAACACGCAAATAGCATTTTCTTCAAAGGAGACACATTTTGTTTTATAAACTATTTCAACCTTGTTATAAATAACTTACCACCTGCTCGAGTAATGTAAAAAATCAATTGATCTACTTATCATAATAAACATAAACAGACAAAACCGCATTTTATACTTTTAATATTCTAGCTTTAACAAATTTTCCACTCATTCTGCAAAGGCTATTTTATGGCCAGGTGTGGGCAAGTCCATTGTTACGTCATTATCAATTAAGCAGATAAAAGGCCTGGAATTGATTTGCATGTGGAAGATTTTGCTGTAAACAGACAGCATGGGTCAAAGGCAGGGCTGGTCAAATCCGGATCCGGGAGACATCCGGATAGTTCTATCCGGATATATTCCAGTTACCTGGGCGGGGACCGAAGGCGGGGACCGAAGAAGACGTCAGTCAGGTAAGATTGACCATCTTACCTGTCTGACGTCTTCTTCGGTCCATCCCTCGGCGCCTCCCACGATGCGGTCCAAGCGGCGGTCACGTGATTACAAACACTTCCTCCTTCCCGGTTGAAGGAGGAAGTGTTTGTAATCACGTGACGCGTGTGGAGCGCATCGTGGGAGGTGCCGAGGGACGGACGAAGAAGACGTCAGACAGGTAAGATTGACCCCCCCCCCCCCCCGCCCACCTCGCACAGGTTTACTGGGAGATATCCGGATAGCAACTATCTGGGTATCTCCCGGATCCGGATTTGAGCATCCCTAGTCAAAGGAGCTCTCCATGCAGGTGAAATACGCCATTCTTAAAGAGAACCAAAATGTTCTCAAAAGTTAAAAAAGCATACTATTTGAACCAGGAGGGTGGCCAGATCAAGTAGTGTTCATTACCACCTCTCCCTGCTACTCCTATGAGCTTTGTGTTCTTCTCCGAGAGCACAGAGCGGTAACTGACATGGAAGGGGTGTGGTAGAGGTGGGGAACAGGCTGAGTAGAGCCGTTCTTTCTGGATCTCAGAAGCCTACCGTATATACTCGGATACAAGTCGACCCCGTGTATAAGTCGACCCCCAAAATTTGACCCTCACAAGGTGGATTTTTCCAATTATTCAAGTATAAGTCTATAGGTAAGTCTATAGAGTCTATAGGTAAGCCAGCCAGGTATCTGCCTCCAGTATAGGTAGCCAGCATAGGTAGGCAGCCAGGTATAGTTGCCCCCAGTATAGGTAGGTAGCCAGTATAGTTGCCAGTAGCATAGGTAGGTAGCCAGTATAGTTGCCAGTAGCATAGGTAGGTAGCCAGTATAGTTGCCATTAGCATAGGTAGGTAGCCAGTATAGTTGCCAGTAGCATAGGTAGGTAGCCAGTATAGTTGCCAGTAGCATAGGTAGGTAGCCAGTATAGTTGCCATTAGTATAGGTAGGTAGCCAGTATAGTTGCCAGTAGCATAGGTAGGTAGCCAGTATAGTTGCCATTAGTATAGGTAGGTAGCCAGTATAGTTGCCAGTAGCATAGGTAGGTAGCCAGTATAGTTGCCATTAGTATAGGTAGGTAGCCAGTATAGTTGCCAGTAGCATAGGCAGGTAGCCAGTATAGTTGCCAGTAGTATAGGTAGGTAGCCAGTATAGTTGCCAGCAGCATAGGTAGGTAGCCAGTACAGTTGCCCCCATGTATAGGCTGCAGCGGTGGGGAGAGTGGGCATGGAGGCAAACATCTCACCTTCTATCCTCCATCTACTTCCTCTCCCAGGCATCCCATGCGTTGATACCAGCGTTTCCTGTGATGACATCATCACAGGAGACGCTGGTATCAGCACTAGAGATGATCAGATACCTAATATTCGAGTTCGGATAGTGTCATCCAGCTCGCCTGCCACCCCCCTCCACAAGGGGGCGCCGGTCCTCCCGAGAGCTAGCCTGCCCCACGCGCTACCGCCGCCTGCCACCGGGGGGCGCCGGGGCTCTCAGGAGGACTGGCGCCATCCGGCGGTGGGCGGCGGTAGCGCAGGGTGGCCCGGCATCCGGGAGCCCCGGCGCCCCCCGGTGGCATGCGGAGGTAGCACAGGGGGGGTCAGGCCAGCTCTCAGGACGACTGGCGCCCCCTGGTGGCGGGCGGTGGTAGCGCTGGGCAGCCCGGCACCCGGGAGCCCCGGCGCCCCCCGGTGGCCGGCGTCGGTAGCGCGGGGGGTCAGGCTGGCTCAACAGAGGACCGGCGCCCACCGATGGCGGGCAGCGGTAGTGCAGGCGGGGGACAATGCCCGCGGCTAGCGAGGCCCAGCTGCCATAAGAACTGGATGTAGTCAGGGCAGAAGAGTTCCAGGTGCGGGCCAAGCTGGCAGGAGGAGAGGGGGGTGTGGTCAATGCCCGAGTCCAGCGAGGCCCAGCTCCCATAAGAACTGGGTTTAGTCAGGGCAGAAGAGTTCCAGGTGCGGGCCAAGCTGGCAGGAGGGGGGGTGTGTGGTCAATGCCCGAGTCCAGCGAGGCCCAGCTCCCATAAGAAGTGGGTGTAGTCAGGGTAGAAAAAGTCCCAGGTGCGGGCCAAGCTGGCAGGAGGAGGGGGGGGAAGGGTGTTGGGGGATGGGGTCAATGCCTGAGGCCAGAGAGGCCCAGCTCCCATAAGAAGTGGGTGTAGTCAGGGTAGAGACGTTCCAAGTGCGGGCCAAGCTGGCAGGAGAAGGGGGGGGCGGCGGGGGGGGGGGGGTGTCAATGCCCGAGGCCAGCGAGGCCCAGCTCCCATAAGAACTGGGTTTAGTCAGGGCAGAAGAGTTCCAGGTGCGGGCCAAGCTGGCAGGAGGGGGGGCGCGGGGGGGGGGAGCTCGGGGGCAATGCCCGAGTCCAGCGAGGCCCAGCTCCCATAAGAACTGGGTTTAGTCAGGGCAGAAGAGTTCCCGGTGTGGGCCAAGCTGGCAGGAGGGGGGGGGGTGTGGTCAATGCCCGAGTCCAGCGAGGCCCAGCTCCCATAAGAACTGGGTTTAGTCAGGGCAGAAGAGTTCCAGGTGCGGGCCAAGCTGGCAGGAGGAGGGGGGGGGTGTGTGTGGTCAATGCCCGAGTCCAGCGAGGCCCAGCTCCCATAAGAAGTGGGTGTAGTCAGGGTAGAAAAGTTCCAGGTGCGGGCCAAGCTGGCAGGAGGAGGGGGGGGGGAGGGGTGTTGGGGGATGGGGTCAATGCCTGAGGCCAGAGAGGCCCAGCTCCCATAAGAAGTGGGTGTAGTCAGGGTAGAGACGTTCCAAGTGCGGGCCAAGCTGGCAGGAGGAGGGGGGGGCGGCGGGGGGGGGGGGGTCAATGCCCGAGGCCAGCGAGGCCCAGCTCCCATAAGAACTGGGTTTAGTCAGGGCAGAAGAGTTCCCGGTGCGGGCCAAGCTGGCAGGAGGGGGGGGGGTGTGGTCAATGCCCGAGTCCAGCGAGGCCCAGCTCCCATAAGAAGTGGGTGTAGTCAGGGTAGAAAAGTTCCAGGTGCGGGCCAAGCTGGCAGGAGGAGGGGGGGGGGCGTGGGGTGGGGTGGGGGTTCAATGCACGAGGCCAGAGAGGCCATGCTCCCATAAGAATTGGATGTAGTCAGAGAAGAAGAGTTCCAGGTGCGGGGCAAGCTGACCGGAGGAGAGGCCGGGGGCATGGATGAGGTCCCTGGCAGAGGCCACCACCCGGGCACTCGCAGGGCAGTCGGATCGAGTTTGGCGGCAGCCAGGGTCCTCCGTCCCGGAGGCTCCGATGAGAGCGGATCTGGCCGGCAGCGCCCAGGCAGGGCTCCACAGCTTCGGACAAGCGAGGCACCGATCCCCCCTAAATGGGGGGTGGGTTCCGACCGTCCATGACCCAAGCCTGCCACCCTCGGGGAGAATGTCAGGAGGCGTTCCTCCGCCGAGAAAAGTGCCTAAACTGGAACCTGCTAGGGGGTAATATCAAAGTTTTTCCGGCTAACTTGTCCTGCATGAAGCCTGCTAAGGGGAAATGTCAAAGTTTTTCAGGCCAGCCTGGCCCGCCTAGAGGTTGCTATGGGAAAAATGTCAAAGTTTTTCCGGCCAGCTTGGCCCGCCTGGGGGGTCGCGGGGCAAGCTGTCTCAAAAGAGCCTGCTCAACCCTCACTGATTTCGGGCGACTCCGGGACCTCGCTCCCCGGAGGTCCCCTGGAAGTCCCGATGAGAGCGGATTTGAACGCCCGGGCCGACCCAGAGTTCCATGAGGTCGGGTGACTTTGGCGGCCAGGCTGGGTGCGGCGCCCCCGGGTTCCGAACGCAGCAGACCCGAGCCCGCCACCCTCGGGGAGAATGTCAGGAGGTGTTCCTCCGGCGAGAAAAGTCCCCGCACTGAAACCTGCTAGGGGGGAAAAAATGTCAAAGTTTTTCCGGCCAGCCTGGCCTGCCTCGGGGGTCGCGGGGCAAGCTGTCTCAAAAGAGCCTGCTCAACCCTCACTGATTTCGGGCGACTCCGGGACCTCGCTCCCCGGAGGTCCCCTGGAAGTCCCGATGAGAGCGGATTTGAACGCCCGGGCCGACCCAGAGTTCCATGAGGTCGGGTGACTTTGGCGGCCAGGCTGGGTGCGGCGCCCCCGGGTTCCGAACGCAGCAGACCCGAGCCCGCCACCCTCGGGGAGAATGTCAGGAGGCGTTCCTCCGGCGAGAAAAGTCCCCGCACTGAAACCTGCTAGGGGGGAAAAAATGTCAAAGTTTTTCCGGCCAGCCTGGCCTGCCTCGGGGGTCGCGGGGCAAGCTGTCTCAAAAGAGCCTGCTCAACCCTCACTGATTTCGGGCGACTCCGGGACCTCGCTCCCCGGAGGTCCCCTGGAAGTCCCGATGAGAGCGGATTTGAACGCCCGGGCCGACCCAGAGTTCCATGAGGTCGGGTGACTTTGGCGGCCAGGCTGGGTGCGGCGCCCCCGGGTTCCGAACGCAGCAGACCCGAGCCCGCCACCCTCGGGGAGAATGTCAGGAGGCGTTCCTCCGGCGAGAAAAGTCCCCGCACTGAAACCTGCTAGGGGGGAAAAAATGTCAAAGTTTTTCCGGCCAGCCTGGCCTGCCTCGGGGGTCGCGGGGCAAGCTGTCTCAAAAGAGCCTGCTCAACCCTCACTGATTTCGGGCGACTCCGGGACCTCGCTCCCCGGAGGTCCCCTGGAAGTCCCGATGAGAGCGGATTTGAACGCCCGGGCCGACCCAGAGTTCCATGAGGTCGGGTGACTTTGGCGGCCAGGCTGGGTGCGGCGCCCCCGGGTTCCGAACGCAGCAGACCCGAGCCCGCCACCCTCGGGGAGAATGTCAGGAGGCGTTCCTCCAGCGAGAAAAGTCCCCGCACTGAAACCTGCTAGGGGGGAAAAAATGTCAAAGTTTTTCCGGCCAGCCTGGCCTGCCTCGGGGGTCGCGGGGCAAGCTGTCTCAAAAGAGCCTGCTCAACCCTCACTGATTTCGGGCGACTCCGGGACCTCGCTCCCCGGAGGTCCCCTGGAAGTCCCGATGAGAGCGGATTTGAACGCCCGGGCCGACCCAGAGTTCCATGAGGTCGGGTGACTTTGGCGGCCAGGCTGGGTGCGGCGCCCCCGGGTTCCGAACGCAGCAGACCCGAGCCCGCCACCCTCGGGGAGAATGTCAGAAGGCGTTCCTCCGGCGAGAAAAGTCCCCGCACTGAAACCTGCTAGGGGGGAAAAAATGTCAAAGTTTTTCCGGCCAGCCTGGTCTGCCTCGGGGGTCGCGGGGCAAGCTGTCTCAAAAGAGCCTGCTCAACCCTCACTGATTTCGGGCGACTCCGGGACCTCGCTCCCCGGAGGTCCCCTGGAAGTCCCGATGAGAGCGGATTTGAACGCCCGGGCCGACCCAGAGTTCCATGAGGTCGGGTGACTTTGGCGGCCAGGCTGGGTGCGGCGCCCCCGGGTTCCGAACGCAGCAGACCCGAGCCCGCCACCCTCGGGGAGAATGTCAGGAGGCGTTCCTCCGGCGAGAAAAGTCCCCGCACTGAAACCTGCTAGGGGGAAAAAATGTCAAAGTTTTTCCGGCCAGCCTGGCCTGCCTCGGGGGTCGCGGGGCAAGCTGTCTCAAAAGAGCCTGCTCAACCCTCACTGATTTCGGGCGACTCCGGGACCTCGCTCCCCGGAGGTCCCCTGGAAGTCCCGATGAGAGCGGATTTGAACGCCCGGGCCGACCCAGAGTTCCATGAGGTCGGGTGACTTTGGCGGCCAGGCTGGGTGCGGCGCCCCCGGGTTCCGAACGCAGCAGACCCGAGCCCGCCACCCTCGGGGAGAATAGCAGCGTGGCGCTGCGGGGCAAGCTGACCGGAGGAGAGGCCGGGGGCGTGGATGGGCTCCCTGGCAGAGGCCACCACCCGGGCACTCGCAGGGCGGTCGGACCGATTTTGGCGGCGGGCGGGCTCCTCCGTGGCGGAGGCCCCGATGAGAGCGGATTTGAACGCCCGGGCCGACCCAGAGTTCCATGAGGTCGGGTGACTTTGGCGGCCAGGCTGGGTGCGGCGCCCCCGGGTTCCGAACGCAGCAGACCCGAGCCCGCCACCCTCGGGGAGAATGTCAGGAGGCGTTCCTCCGGCGAGAAAAGTCCCCGCACTGAAACCTGCTAGGGGGGAAAAAATGTCAAAGTTTTTCCGGCCAGCCTGGCCTGCCTCGGGGGTCGCGGGGCAAGCTGTCTCAAAAGAGCCTGCTCAACCCTCACTGATTTCGGGCGACTCCGGGACCTCGCTCCCCGGAGGTCCCCTGGAAGTCCCGATGAGAGCGGATTTGAACGCCCGGGCCGACCCAGAGTTCCATGAGGTCGGGTGACTTTGGCGGCCAGGCTGGGTGCGGCGCCCCCGGGTTCCGAACGCAGCAGACCCGAGCCCGCCACCCTCGGGGAGAATGTCAGGAGGCGTTCCTCCGGCGAGAAAAGTCCCCGCACTGAAACCTGCTAGGGGGGAAAAAATGTCAAAGTTTTTCCGGCCAGCCTGGCCTGCCTCGGGGGTCGCGGGGCAAGCTGTCTCAAAAGAGCCTGCTCAACCCTCACTGATTTCGGGCGACTCCGGGACCTCGCTCCCCGGAGGTCCCCTGGAAGTCCCGATGAGAGCGGATTTGAACGCCCGGGCCGACCCAGAGTTCCATGAGGTCGGGTGACTTTGGCGGCCAGGCTGGGTGCGGCGCCCCCGGGTTCCGAACGCAGCAGACCCGAGCCCGCCACCCTCGGGGAGAATGTCAGGAGGCGTTCCTCCGGCGAGAAAAGTCCCCGCACTGAAACGTGCTAGTGGGAAATATCAAAGTTTTTCCGGCCAGCTTTTCCCGCCTGGAGGTTGCTAGGGGAAAAAAAAAAATGTCAAAGTTTTTCCGGCCAGCCTGGCCCGCCTGGAGGTCGCAGGGCAAGCTGTCTCAAAAGAGCCTGCCCAACCCTCACTGATTTCGTGCGATTCCGGGGCCTCATTCCCCGGAGGTCCCCTGGAAGCCCGCCACCCTCCGGCGGAATAGCAGAGTGGCGCTGCGGGGCAAGCTGACCGGAGGAGAGGCCGGGGGCGTGGATGGGTTCCCTGGCAGAGGCCACCACCCGGGCACTCGCAGGGCGGTCGGACCGATTTTGGCGGCGGGCGGGCTCCTCCGTGACGGAGGCCCCGATGAGAGCGGATCTGCCCGCTCGACCCCAGGCGGGGCTCCACAACTCCGGCCGAGCGAGGCACCGATCCCCCCTAAAGGGGGGGGTGGGTTCCGACTCTCTATGACCCAAGCCTGCCACCCTCGGGGAGATTGGCAGGAGGTGCTCTTCTGGTGAGAACAAGCCAGCAAGGCTAGGGGTGACCCGGCGGGCTGGCCAACCCCCTCCAACAGAGGAAGGTGAAAGCCTGCATCTGTCCTGGACCTCCACTGATCGATGAGGCGACCCGCGTCAGGGCACAGGAGATTCGACCACCAGGCCGTAGGCCATGGGGTCCCGGCTGCTAATGGTGGGAGAGCTCTCCCCTCACTGCCCATGTACGCTCAGATCCCCCTCTGGCTGAAGATCTGTCATGAGGCTTGGTTGTCCCAGGGGACCGGGGCCAAAGGCACAGGCGAGTTTGCGGAGACCCGTAGGAAATCAACAGAGGCCTGAAGATGCTGCGGTTTCCTGTTTGGTTGACAGCAGGGAGAGGGCACTCCCCTCCCCCATGCTGGCTAGGCCGAGGCAGGCCTGTGGCAGAGCACAATTTTCTGATGGCACCGAGGAAGGCTGACGCAGACCCCTGGACCCCTCAGCGCAGCTCCCTGCAGCTGGAGGGATGCTTGCCCCTAGGGGCAAGCTACCCCAGCTGCTGGGGTGGGGATGGCCCACAGGGTGGCGAGAGGACCCGATGGAGGCGGTGTGAGTCGGACAGGTTTCCGCGGACCTGCCCGGACACCTGCCCCCTCGCGGCCCGCCCCGCCACTCTCTGTGGGCTGCCCCAAGCCTACGTTGTGTGCCTGTCCTCCCCCCTCCCCGGGGGTGTGCCAGGCCACGCGCAGGCTACCTGGTTGATCCTGCCAGTAGTATATGCTTGTCTCAAAGATTAAGCCATGCATGTGTAAGTACAAACGGCTGGTACAGTGAAACTGCGAATGGCTCATTAAATCAGTTATGGTTCCTTTGATCGCTCCATCCATTACTTGGATAACTGTGGTAATTCTAGAGCTAATACATGCTGATGAGCGCTGACCCCCAGGGATGCGTGCATTTATCAGACCAAAACCAATCCGGGGCCTGGGGGGGCTCCGGCCTCCCCTCCCTGGCCGCTTTGGTGACCCTAGATAACCTTGGGCCGATCGCATGTCCCCGTGACAGCGACGATGCATTTGGATGTCTGCCCTATCAACTTTCGATGGTACTTTCTGTGCCTACCATGGTGACCACGGGTAACGGGGAATCAGGGTTTGATTCCGGAGAGGGAGCCTGAGAAATGGCTACCACATCCAAGGAAGGCAGCAGGCGCGCAAATTACCCACTCCTGACACAGGGAGGTAGTGACGAAAAATAACAATGCAGGATTTGAGAACGATTTCTGCAATTGAAATGAGTACACTTTAAATCCTTGAACAAGGATCCATTGGAGGGCAAGTCTGGTGCCAGCAGCCTGCGTGCTAGGTGGAGCTGTTGTGTCTCTGCTGGACATCCAGAGAAGGCCTTTAGGCCTGGAGCTAAATTTTGCCTGCAAGCCCAGCAGGCTGCACCATGAGCGGAGACAGTGGTGGTGGAGCTATGGGGCCTCCGGGCCAAACAAATGATCTTGTTGGAACTACAGTACCCCAATCTGGGGAGGACTTGGGAGACTTTCAAAACCGTATGCTTGGATTACTAAAGGAACTCAAACAGGTCAGTGAGCTGGATGGTTTTTTATCCAAAGAAATGAAAGCAATCAGAACCAGGATTAATAGGGCCTGGAGCACTGACAGAGAGAAGTTGAGGCAAGATCTGCAGTGTTTGAAGTTTGATTTTGATCAGAATCAAAAGAGGATGGCTGCTTTACTTGAAGTTGCTGGTCCATTTGGGGAAATGTTTAAAAACAAGCAGAGATTTGCAAGTATGCAAAAGATGCATGGTGGAGGTCGCTCATCCTCTGACAGTAATAAGGAATCAGAAGAGGATGTGCATCTTGTGTGCAAGGACAGCAGTGTTCTGAAAGCAGCATCAAGGGTTCAAGATAAGCTTCTGAAGCCCTGTACTAGAAGCAGTGAAGCATATGCGAAAGGTAGCAGTGAAGCATGTGTGAAAGTGGATGATGTTTCGCAATCTGGTCGTGTTTCTGACAGATCGGGGCGCGCTAAGAGTGCTGTGAGGGAGACTGTGGATGGAGCCCTTCCGAGCACTAGTGCTAAGCCTGCTACGGAAAGTTTGCCGGTGGAAAAAGTGTGTAATAGTGCTGGGAAGCCGAGTAAGTCTGCTGGGGCTGCTCGGCAGGGAGCAGTGAAGACAGGTGCAAAGAAATCTGAGGATGAGGCGGCAACAGGAAAATCGGGGGCGCATGGTAGCTCGGATGACTCTTTGCCGCCGGCGCAGGAGGATCGGCGACAAGGGGAGGAAGTGGAGGAGGTGGAGGAGATTTCATCTGAAGAGGATGTTACAAGCTTAACCCCTGCACAAAAAGGATTGATCCGTTTCTATAAGCAGCTAGAGACTTCGCTATCTGGTAGCAAATTTGCATTTGGCGATGAACTGCTGGAGGATGACCTTCAAAAAAAGTACAGAAGGAGGACTGATCGAGTGGTGGAAAAGGCAGTTTATGTCAGGGGGGAGGTGGTTGATGGTAGTGGGATGGATGTGCCTGCCAGGACTGGGGGGGCATCTCAGGGGAGCGAAAAACCTGTGGAAAATAAGAGTACTACTGATGCATCTATTATGGGTCAGGTGGGGGGGGCGGAGGAGGTGGACCCTTCTATGCAACCTGGGGTGCAGCAAAAGGGAAAGGAGAGTGTTTCGGCTATTTCTAGCGCAGTGGGGGTGGTGCAAGAGGGTGGTGGGGGTTTAGGTTGCCAGCAAGGGTCAGCGCAGGTGGTTGCCCAGGTAAATCCTCCGCAAAGTAACCCTGTGCGGCCAGGTGTCCGCTCCTTTGCGCAGGCGGTTGAGGATTCCCCAGCTAGGGGAGCTAGGAGGTTTGATCAGGCAGTGAGGGGGGTGAAGATACCAGGGGAAAGGGTGAGGAGGAATGTGGTAAAGATCAGAGCTCCTGGATCGATGGCACTTCCTCAGAGAAAAGTTCTAGCAGATGAGGTTCTGGCCCTTGGTTTTGGTGTTTCAGATATCTTTGCTTTAATACATTCATGGGAGGACCGGGAGTATGACCTTAGTTTTGCTAACCCTGTGGCATTGGACTCATTCTGGGCCAGGTATGAGGACAAGAGGCAGTCTGATTTCTG